>NC_091219.1:18513272-18745409 GCF_040958095.1 Procambarus clarkii
CAGACAGACAGACAGAGAGAGATTCCCATCAGTTGGGGGGGGGGGTTATACACCCCATGTAGGGGTTATCTTGTGATCTTGAGATGATTTCGAGGCTTTAGTGTCCCCGCGGCCCGGTCCTCGGCCAGGCCTCCACCCCCAGGAAGCAGCCCGTGACAGCTGACTAACTCAGCTGGGTGAGAGAGGTGAGCCTAACACCTTACTCTCCAGAGTGTTGACCCAAGAACACAGTCTCGTATTTCAAGATGATGTACACTCCCACCTGTGTCTTATGACCAGTATTCTTACTCCTATTATTATTTTTAGTAGTAGTAGTAGTAGTAGTAGTAGTAGTAGTAGTAAAAGTAGTAGTAGTACTTGATGGACTTGATAATGGTCCAGGGCGGACCGAAACGTCGTCGTCCCTTCACCTTCTAGTGTGTGGTCTGGTCAACAGTAGTAGTATTTGTTTATGGGTAAGGGAGAAGGGGACAAGGGAACACAGAGCCAGGTGTGTGTAGCTCGCTCCTCTGATCACTAATGTTACCTACTGGTGTAACTAACCTACGTGAAGGAGTTGGTAAGGAACGTGTCAGTGTTGCAGAGCATGATAATGATACAATGAGAAGTGCAACACTGTAGCACTGTAGAGAATTACAGGAAGAACTTGGCGAACTCCAGTAATGAGCAGACAATTGGTTGTTAGAGCTCAACCCCAATAAGTGTATGGTAATGAAGATGATAAAGGGGAAAGATTGCCGTAGGAATTAGAAATGTAAATATGAACAAGGTGGAAATAATTTCAGTAGTGACACTAGAGGTACATATAATACATACATAGGTATGTACATAGAAGTACATAGAGTACATGTCACTCTACGCACATATAACTTAGATAAATTAGAACGCTTATGGGGAGCTGCCAAACATTAGGACGGCAGTTTAACACCTCGATAAGAACTCCTTCAAGACAATTTAGAAAGCTTTTGTGAAGAGTTCACAGTAATATGCAGCTCCGACTGTACATTCACGCCTCGACAAGCGGAGAACTGCAAGGGTTTGCAACAAAACTTGTGCCTAAATTAAAAGGATTAAGCAGTTGAGACAGGTTGAGGAACTCAGTCTTTCAACCCTAGAGGAGTAAAGGAAAAAAGGGGGACATGATCAATACATACAAGATGCTGATGTAAATAAACAAAGTGGACATAAAGAACCTATTTAGGGAGAAAATATGACAAGAGGAAGAAGGTGGAAGATAGCTACGGCCACAAAGACGCCAGAAGGGAAGGAAATTATCAGGTGCCATAATTATCGCCAAGCCATTAGACTGTATAACACGTGGAAGGGGGTCAGGATAAGGATTTGGGATGAGACGTGGGAAAAGGAATAGTGACCCAACCACTTGATGGACGGTCGGGAATTGAACGCCGACCTGCATGAAGCTAGACCGTCGCTCTACCGTCCAGCCCAAGTGTTCGGATTAAAAACAAAGCCGAGCCATAAAGCGCAAGAGCTTGTCTGATTCCACTACCACGTGCAACACTCACCACCACTACCACCACTACCACCACCACCACTTGGAAAAAAAAACTTTTGATCATTAAATAACTGAGTATTGACGGAGGAAGGAGCTAGGAGGTAAGGCGAGAAGTGACCTTGTAGAGCAGTGTAAGGTGACCTTGGCCAAGATTGTGGCCCCCTGGGGGGGGGGGGAGCGTGGAGGTCACTTGGCCAGGCTCTCTTACCTTGGTACTCACCTGTTGCCTGCCCCCACCCCCTCCCCACACCCCACACCACACACCCCTACTCCCTCCTGTCCATTCCTCCTCCCCTAACCATCAACCTCCCCCACCTCCCAATACCACCCTCCCCCAACCCCCACCACCACTTCTTTCCTCAGGGGGGGGGGTGGAACAGTTGAAGGAGTCACAGTAGCTCAACAGCAAACAAACAGGAGCTATAAAGGAACGGGAGCAACAGTAACATGTATGCCCGGTTACTGTTGCATAGCGACATGTGTTGACAGCCTCCTGATGATATCATCATCATGCTATCGTCAGTACAGGTGCGAGTGTTGACGCCGAGTGCAAGAAAAGGTGCTTAGAGTGAAGGTGAGTGATACCTTGGTGAGCAGGAGACGTGAGCAGAGGCGCCGCGGACCTTGAATGGAAGACATTTACCACTGAGCGGCGTGTAGGGGGGAGCGGGGGGGGGGGGGAGAGATAGGAGGGTTGGAGCAGGTGTGGAGATGAAGGGGGGGTGGTGTGGGTGGTGATGGAGGGGGGTGGTGTGGGTGGTGATGGAGGGGGGTGGTGTGGGTGGGGATGAAGGGATGATATAGATAGGGAAGAAATGGTGGTGTAGGTGGGGGTGAAAGGGGTGGAGTAGGTGGGGGTGAAAGGGGTGGAGTGGGTGTAGGGAGGAGAAAGTTAGGAAAGGGGTGGAGAGGCTAGTATTCTTTTTGTGATGAGAGAAGATCCATGGGGTTGATAAAATACGACTCCCCCAGGTGGTAATATTATTTTTGTGTGGTTGGTGGGGAGGGAGGGGGAGGGGGGGTGTAAAGAGCATATAGAGAGGTACAGGTGAGGGGAAAAGTTTAGAAATGAAAAGTAGTGTAGTAGTGTGTATGAGCAGGCGCGTGCCGTCCGCCTTGCTGGCACCACGTGTGTATGTGTGTGTGTGTGTGTGTGTGTTTGGTCGCTTGCTCTCCTTTGTCCTTACTGCACTATGGATATATCGGACATATATTGACGTAATGAACAAGCACATATATTATAACTTGATACTATTCACTGTATAAGAGTCCAGACAAAATACAGCTAAACACCAAACTTATATATTCCTAGGCCTAATATAGCACATATATGTACTATATTAGGCCGTAATGTGTATTAGGCTTATGATGGTTAGGTTAGGTTAGTTTTATACAACAGAAAAACAACTTCAATAGTACCAACTTCTACTTTCTATTTGTTCACCACGTCAATATACAACCCACTTCCTGTTATGATAGTACTTATAGTAACTATGAGGGCCATAGTACATATACCGACATACAACGCAATTAGAAAGTAGAAATCGGTACTATTGAATTTGGACAAAAAGGAAAACGATTTTCAAACGTTGCAAAGACTAACCTAACCTTCTTAGGCCTAAAACACGCTACCCTAGGCCTAATATATGTGTGTGTGCAATACCAGGCCTAGGAATATTTAAGTTAGTATTTAGCTTCAGTTATTCGGACTGTATAAAGTGAATAGTACAAAGTCCTACTATCTAATTGCTTAATAAGTCAATGTTTGAACTATGGTGCAGACAGTCATAGGAAATGCTACCTAAATACAAGGTTGGGGTGCCTTACTCTCAGCATAGTGTGAGCACAGTGTTGGGCTCAGCTGGCCACCAACACCACCATGATGGAGTGAACACGAGAACACGTGGTGGTGGAGAACACGAGAACACGTGGTGGCGGAGAACACGAGAACACGTGGTGGCGGAGAACACGTGGTGGCGGAGAACACGTGGTGGCGGAGAACACGAGAACACGTGGTGGCGGAGAACACGAGAACACGTGGTGGCGGAGAACACGTGGTGGCGGAGAACACGTGGTGGCGGAGAACACGAGAACACGTGGTGGCGGAGAACACGAGAACACGTGGTGGCGGAGAACACGAGAACACGTGGTGGCGGAGAACACGTGGTGGCGGAGAACACGAGAACACGTGGTGGCGGAGAACACGTGGTGGCGGAGAACACGAGAACACGTGGTGGCGGAGAACACGAGAACACGTGGTGGCGGAGAACACGAGAACACGTGGTGGCGGAGAACACGAGAACACGTGGAGGCGGAGAACACGAGAACACGTGGTGGCGGAGAACACGTGGTGGCGGAGAACACGTGGTGGCGGAGAACACGTGGTGGCGGAGAACACGTGGTGGCGGAGAACACGAGAACACGTGGTGGCGGAGAACACGTGGTGGCGGAGAACACGTGGTGGCGGAGAACACGAGAACACGTGGAGACGGAGAACACGAGAACACGTGGTGGCGGAGAACACGAGAACACGTGGTGGCGGAGAACACGTGGTGGCGGAGAACACGAGAACACGTGGTGGCGGAGAACACGAGAACACGTGGTGGCGGAGAACACGAGAACACGTGGAGGCGGAGAACACGAGAACACGTGGTGGCGGAGAACACGTGGTGGCGGAGAACACGAGAACACGTGGTGGCGGAGAACACGAGAACACGTGGAGGCGGAGAACACGAGAACACGTGGTGGCGGAGAACACGAGAACACGTGGTGGCGGAGAACACGAGAACACGTGGTGGCGGAGAACACGAGAACACGTGGTGGCGGAGAACACGAGAACACGTGGTGGCGGAGAACACGAGAACACGTGGTGGCGGAGAACACGTGGTGGCGGAGAACACGAGAACACGTGGTGGCGGAGAACACGAGAACACGTGGTGGCGGAGAACACGTGGTGGCGGAGAACAAGAGAACACGTGGTGGCGGAGAACACCTGGTGGCGGAGAACACGAGAACACGTGGTGGCGGAGAACACGAGAACACGTGGTGGCGGAGAACACGAGAACACGTGGAGGCGGAGAACACGAGAACACGTGGTGGCGGAGAACACGAGAACACGTGGTGGCGGAGAACACGAGAACACGTGGTGGCGGAGAACACGAGAACACGTGGTGGCGGAGAACACGTGGTGGCTGAGAACACGAGAACACGTGGTGGCGGAGAACACGAGAACACGTGGTGGCGGAGAACACGTGGTGGCGGAGAACACGAGAACACGTGGTGGCGGAGAACACGAGAACACGTGGTGGAGAATAACTCACAAATACCGTCTACTCATCTTAATACCTTCTTAAGGGCGTCAGAGAACGTAAGAGTTTGTTAGGTACGTGAATCAGGGCTTATGTACAACTTAAGTTATGCGTTACCGTACGCTATCTAGTGCCGCTCATTCATTCATTCATTCATTCATTCATTCATTCATTCATTCATTCATTCATTCATTCATTCATTCATTCATTCATTCATTATGCACCTCATACCCCAACCCGTCCTCCTAAGAGAGCGTCGCATTTTGACGTATACTCCATCTATGGGCAAAAAACGTGTACTAGAAAATGGAAGCGGCTGGCGAAATTGACATACTGTCCCGTTTTCTGTTTTAGGTCCTCTTGGTAGGTTAGGATAAGGGACACTTTAATACGACAGTTTCTGGAAACCTTAAGAGGACGGGCTGCATACCCTTCCCCTGGAGTGGGGATGGGGAGTGGAATAGGTTACAGAGGCACATAATGAGTTCAGAACTCAACCCCCATAGTTCATTTAGCTCAGCAAGTGACAATGTTGTGAAGCTTGCTACACATTTTTAAATGGTATATACACATATGCATACACATATACACCACATACACACATGAAGAATAATGAAGACAAATCCATATGAAGCCTAAACAAATCCATGTACATCTCAACAGTTTATATATCACGTGTGATTCAAGAAGACGCCGATAACAGTGTTTATACGAGGCAGTTTATATCTATGGTGAAAATGGGGAAGTTCTGCCCTTAAATATCACACGGGGTCAAGGACATATTGGGCACCATGATGAATTGCCTCTTACAACGGGCAGAGTTTCTTTCACCCTATGCCCCTGTTACCTAGCAGTAAAATAGGTACCTGGGTGTCAGTCAGCTGTCACGGGCTGCTTCCTGGGGGTGGAGGCCTGGTCGAGGACCGGGCCGCGGGGACACTAAAGCCCCGAAATCATCTCAAGATAACCTCAAGATAACCTTACAATATAATCAAGCATTATTTGTCCTTCGCTGGTTCCTGAGAGAGAGAGAGAGAGAGAGAGAGAGAGAGAGAGAGAGAGAGAGAGAGAGAGAGAGAGAGAGAGAGAGAGAGAGAGAAAGAGAGATGGTTGGGGGGGGGGGAGAAGGGAAAGGTGTTTGGAAGCTGTTTGGAAAGTAAGGAAATAGAGATTAATATCTAATATTAATTATTATAATATTATCTATATTATCTCCCCCCCTCCTTCCCCCCCCCCCCCACACACACACACACACCCCTCGTTTACTTATTCATATATTTATTTATTTATTTTATTTATTGTCACTATGAGAAGTAATTTACAAAATATAAACTCATGTCTGCATTAAATCACCTCATTCATGTTCAGCTGTGATAGGCAGGTGAATTTTATTAACAAAACTACTTGTAATGATAGACTAAATAATGTTGAATGAATTGTTTATATCCCTGTTTCGGCTGATAGGGTTCCTCGTGCGTTTGTTTACACTCATCAGCTGTTAGAACTCCTCGTGCGTTTGTTTACACTCATCAGCTGTTAGAACTCCTCGTGCGTTTGTTTACACTCATCAGCTGTTAGAACTCCTCGTGCGTTTGTTTACAACTCTTGAGTAGCCTCATGTATTTGTTTACATACATCAGCTGTTGGCTATCTTAGTGTGTTTGTTTACATTCATCAGCTCTTCGTCGACTAAATGTTTGTTAACATGAGGTGATGACATGATTCTACACTTATGTTCTACAATGTCACGTGATAGGTGTATGTACGTCACTACGTATTTACGCATGTATACATATACATTACGTATGTATTGCTAACACAAAACAGTCACCTCGCAATACTTCAGGCGTGTATACAAAAATAAACAGATTTCTATAACGCTTTTCGATATTTTTCTTAGGTGTTGTGTGTACTCACCTAATTGTGCTTGTGAGGGTTGAGCTCTGGCTCTTTGGTCCCGCCTCTCAACCGTCAAATAACAGGTGTACAGGTTCCTGAGCCTATTGGGCTCTGTCATATCTACCCTTGAAACTGTGTGTGTGTGTGTACTCACGTATTTGTGCTTGCGGGGGTTGAGCTCTGGCTCTTTGGTCCCGCCTCTCAACCGTCAAATAACAGGTGTACAGGTTCCTGAGCCTATTGGGCTCTGTCATATCTACCCTTGAAACTGTGTGTGTGTGTGTACTCACGTATTTGTGCTTGCGGGGGTTGAGCTCTGGCTCTTTGGTCCCGCCTCTCAACTGTCAATCAACAGTGTGTGTGTGTGTGTGTGTTTTTCCCTCTAGCATGAGAGAGAGAGAGAGAGAGAGAGAGAGAGAGAGAGAGAGAGAGAGAGAGAGAGAGAGAGAGAGAGAGAGAGAGAGAGAGAGAGAGAGAGAGAGAGAGAGAGAGGGGGGGGAGAGAGAGGAGAGAGAGGGAGAGAGAGAGAGAGAGAGAGAGAGAGAGAGAGAGAGAGAGAGAGAGAGAGAGAGAGAGAGAGAGAGAGAGAGAGAGAGAGAGAGAGGAAGCACCTGATTTACCTGTACCGTTATGTACATATTCGGGTGTTTTGACTCACCTGTGTATTTTAGTCCAGCGGTTTGGTTCCTTCATCCCCGTTCCATACTGTCCATCCTCCATGTATCATCCTCCATGTATCATCCTCCATGTATCATCCTCCATGTATCATCCTCCATGTATCATCCTCCATGTATCATCCTCCATGTATCATCCTCCATGTATCATCCTCCATGTATCATCCTCCATGTATCATCCTCCATGTATCATCCTCCATGTATCATCCTCCATGTATCATCCTCCCCCGACACACGGTACCTTTATTTTTCTCGCAAAGTTCGTGACCCCAAACGTCCAGTTATCCCCCTCCCCAGGTGTACCCTCCCCAGGTGTACCCTCCCCAGGTGTACCCTCCCCAGGTGTACCCTCCCCAGGTGTACCCTCCCCAGGTGTACCCTCCCCAGGTGTACCCTCCCCAGGTGTACCCTCCCCAGGTGTACCCTCCCCAGGTGTACCCTCCCCAGGTGTACCCTCCCCAGGTGTACCCTCCCCAGGTGTACCCTCCCCAGGTAAACTCTCCCCAGGTGTACCCTCCCCAGGTGTACCCTCCCCAGGTGTACCCTCCCCAGGTGTACCCTCCCCAGGTGTACCCTCCCCAGGTGTACCCTTCCCAGGTGTACCCTCCCCAGGTGTACCCTCCCCAGGTGTACCCTCCCCAGGTGTACCCTCCCCAGGTGTACCCTCCCCAGGTGTACCCTCCCCAGGTGTACCCTCCCCAGGTGTACCCTCCCCAGGTGTACCCTCCCCAGGTGTACCCTCCCCAGGTGTACCCTCCCCAGGTGTACCCTCCCCAGGTGTACCCTCCCCAGGTGTACCCTCTCCAGGTGTACCCTCCCCAGGTGTACCCTCCCCAGGTGTACCCTCCCCAGGTGTACCCTCCCCAGGTGTACCCTCCCCAGGTGTACCCTCCCCAGGTGTACCCTCCCCAGGTGTACCCTCCCCAGGTGTACCCTCCCCAGGTGTACCCTCCCCAGGTGTACCCTCCCCAGGTGTACCCTCCCCAGGTGTACCCTCCTCAGGTGTACCCTCCCCAGGTGTACCCCCCCCAGGTGTACCCCCCCCAGGTGTACCCTCCTCAGGTGTACCCTCCCCAGGTGTACCCCCCCCAGGTGTACCCTCCCCAGGTGTACCCTCCCCAGGTGTACCCTCCCCAGGTGTACCCTCCCCAGGTGTACCCTCCTCAGGTGTACCCTCCCCAGGTGTACCCCCCCCAGGTGTACCCTCCCCAGGTGTACCCTCCCCAGGTGTACCCTCCCCAGGTGTACCCTCCCCAGGTGTACCCTCCCCAGGTGTACCCTCCTCAGGTGTACCCTCCCCAGGTGTACCCCCCCCAGGTGTACCCTCCCCAGGTGTACCCTCCCCAGGTGTACCCTCCCCAGGTGTACCCTCCTCAGGTGTACCCTCCCCAGGTGTACCCCCCCCAGGTGTACCCTCCCCAGGTGTACCCTCCCCAGGTGTACCCTCCCCAGGTGTACCCTCCCCAGGTGTACCCTCCTCAGGTGTACCCTCCCCAGGTGTACCCCCCCCAGGTGTACCCTCCCCAGGTGTACCCTCCCCAGGTGTACCCTCCCCAGGTGTACCCTCCCCAGGTGTACCCTCCCCAGGTGTACCCTCCTCAGGTGTACCCTCCCCAGGTGTACCCCCCCCAGGTGTACCCTCCCCAGGTGTACCCTCCCCAGGTGTACCCTCCCCAGGTGTACCCTCCCCAGGTGTACCCTCCCCAGGTGTACCCTCCCCAGGTGTACCCTCCCCAGGTGTACCCTCCCCAGGTGTACCCTCCCCAGGTGTACCCTCCCCAGGTGTACCCTCCCCAGGTGTACCCTCCCCAGGTGTACCCTCCCCAGGTGTACCCTCCCCAGGTGTACCCTCCCCAGGTGTACCCTCTCCAGGTGTACCCTCCCCAGGTGTACCCTCCCCAGGTGTACCCTCTCCAGGTGTACCCTCCCCAGGTGTACCCTCCCCAGGTGTACCCTCCCCAGGTGTACCCTCTCCAGGTGTACCCTCCCCAGGTGTACCCTCTCCAGGTGTACCCTCCCCAGGTGTACCCTCCCCAGGTGTACCCTCCCCAGGTGTACCCTCCCCAGGTGTACCCTCCCCAGGTGTACCCTCCCCAGGTGTACCCTCCCCAGGTGTACCCTCCCCAGGTGTACCCTCTCCAGGTGTACCCTCCCCAGGTGTACCCTCCCCAGGTGTACCCTCTCCAGGTGTACCCTCCCCAGGTGTACCCTCCCCAGGTGTACCCTCCCCAGGTGTACCCTCTCCAGGTGTACCCTCCCCAGGTGTACCCTCTCCAGGTGTACCCTCCCCAGGTGTACTCTCCCCAGGTGTACCCTCTCCAGGTGTACCCTCCCCAGGTGTACCCTCCCCAGGTGTACCCTCCCCAGGTGTACCCTCCCCAGGTGTACCCTCCCCAGGTGTACCCTCCCCAGGTGTACCCTCCCCAGGTGTACCCTCCCCAGGTGTACCCTCCCCAGGTGTACCCTCCCCAGGTGTACCCTCCCCAGGTGTACCCTCCCCAGGTGTACCCTCCCCAGGTGTACCCTCCCCAGGTGTACCCTCCCCAGGTGTACCCTCCCCAGGTGTACCCTCTCCAGGTGTACCCTCCCCAGGTGTACCCTCCCCAGGTGTACCCTCCCCAGGTGTACCCTCCCCAGGTGTACCCTCCCCAGGTGTACCCTCTCCAGGTGTACCCTCCCCAGGTGTACCCTCCCCAGGTGTACCCTCCCCAGGTGTACCCTCCCCAGGTGTACCCTCCCCAGGTGTACCCTCCCCAGGTAAACTCTCCCCAGGTGTACCCTCCCCAGGTGTACCCTCCCCAGGTGTACCCTCCCCAGGTGTACCCTCCCCAGGTGTACCCTCCCCAGGTGTACCCTCCCCAGGTGTACCCTCCCCAGGTGTACCCTCCCCAGGTGTACCCTCCCCAGGTGTACCCTCCCCAGGTGTACCCTCCCCAGGTGTACCCTCTCCAGGTGTACCCTCCCCAGGTGTACCCTCCCCAGGTGTACCCTCCCCAGGTGTACCCTCCCCAGGTGTACCCTCCCCAGGTGTACCCTCTCCAGGTGTACCCTCCCCAGGTGTACCCTCCCCAGGTGTACCCTCCCCAGGTGTACCCTCCCCAGGTGTACCCTCCCCAGGTGTACCCTCCCCAGGTGTACCCTCCCCAGGTAAACTCTCCCCAGGTGTACCCTCCCCAGGTGTACCCTCCCCAGGTGTACCCTCCCCAGGTGTACCCTCCCCAGGTGTACCCTCCCCAGGTAAACTCTCCCCAGGTGTACCCTCCCCAGGTGTACCCTCCCCAGGTGTACCCTCCCCAGGTAAACTCTCCCCAGGTGTACCCTCCCCAGGTGTACCCTCCCCAGGTGTACCCTCCCCAGGTGTACCCTCCCCAGGTGTACCCTCCCCAGGTAAACTCTCCCCAGGTGTACCCTCCCCAGGTGTACCCTCCCCAGGTGTACCCTCCCCAGGTGTACCCTCCCCAGGTGTACCCTCCCCAGGTAAACTCTCCCCAGGTGTACCCTCCCCAGGTGTACCCTCCCCAGGTGTACCCTCCCCAGGTGTACCCTCCCCAGGTGTACCCTCCCCAGGTGTACCCTCCCCAGGTGTACCCTCCCCAGGTGTACCCTCCCCAGGTGTACCCTCCCCAGGTGTACCCTCCCCAGGTGTACCCTCCCCAGGTGTACCTCTCCCCAGGTGTAACCTCTCCCCAGGTGTACCCTCCCCAGGTGTACCCTCCCCAGGTAAACTCTCCCCAGGTGTACCCTCCCCAGGTGTACCCTCCCCAGGTGTACCTTCCCCAGGTGTACCCTCCCCAGGTGTACTCTCCCCAGGTAAACTCTCCCCAGTTATCCCCCTCCCCAGGTGTACCCTCTCCAGGTAAACTCTCCCCAGTTATCCCCCTCCCCAGGTGTACCCTCC
Source organism: Procambarus clarkii (assembly GCF_040958095.1). Classification (NCBI taxonomy): domain Eukaryota; kingdom Metazoa; phylum Arthropoda; class Malacostraca; order Decapoda; family Cambaridae; genus Procambarus; species Procambarus clarkii. The sequence continues at coordinate 18,524,568 of NC_091219.1, forward strand.
CCAGGTAAACTCTCCCCAGTTATCCCCCTCCCCAGGTGTACCCTCCCCAGGTGTACCCTCCCCAGGTAAACTCTCCCCAGTTATCCCCCTCCCCAGGTGTACCCTCTCCAGGTAAACTCTCCCAAGGTAATACCTCCCCTGGTGTGTCCAAGCGCCAGAACTTACCAAAACCCCCCTCCCTCCCTCACCCCTTCCCCCCAAAATGCCACTCCTCTCCCCCCCACCCCCGCCACATCCCGCCCCCCCACCCCCACACCTCCCCCCCCCCTCTACCCGCATTCTTGGTTGATCTTCCATAAGGTGAGGGCTCTCTGTGTGCGGGCGTGCGGGCGTGCGCTCATCAAGTACTCACCCAGTTGAGTGTACGAGAATTGAGGTGCAGCTCTTGGTCCCTGCTTTGTAACCATTGCGATGAGTTTAGATTTAGGAAAGACCTGGGTAAATACTGGTTTCAGGCGGTGAGTGTTGGGCATTGATGCGCTGCATATCCCAGCACTGGTCTGGTGTTGGTGATAGACAGAGTTCTGTAGCACTCCTCGCTATAGGTTCCTTTAGGCTATTCTTATCCTGTTGAGTATACATAAGGTGTGAAGCTGTGTACAGTGCCCTTTAGCGCAGTGGTCTACCTCGTCGGCTTATAATCGAGTGACCGGGTTCGATCCCCCGCGGCATGACAGTAAAGGCTGCCCACATTTCGTTGCACCTATTGACTCTGTTCACCTAGCTTGTTGTTTAAGATTCAGCTACTGGGAACTAAAAGTTCCAAGTAGCACGGGCTATGGTGAGCCCGCGATGGTCTTACCTGGCACAGGAGCGGAGCTGAAACTTGTCACCAAGGAGTTAAATATGTACCCGAGAGCTAGGCAACTGTTGTGGGTTGTATCCTGGGCCCTAGGCCTAGGGAAACCTCGAGAATCTTAAGAATAGGCTCCATGTTCCAGACAATGAGAATTTGACACCAGAAGCGAGTATAAGTTAAATGGTACCAGCTCTGGACCCCAAAATGAAATTTGAGAAAAATGTAAGTCACCCCTAAAACACTAATCTTAAATCAGAGAATGGGACATGAGGGCAGACTATGATAACTGAGGTTAGCATCGCGTGGCGATACAGCGACTTTATAAGAGATGTTGATATTATAGATTCAGCTACTCGGAACAAGTTCCAAGTAGCACGGGCTATGGTGAGCCCGTAACTTACCTGGCACAGGAGCGGGGCAAGTAGCACGGGCTATGGTGAGTCCGTAGTGGACTTACCTGGCACAGGAGCGGGGCAAGTAGCACGGGCTATGGGGAGCCCATAGTGGACTTACCTGGCACAGGAGCGGGGCAAGTAGCACGGGCTATGGTAAACCCGTAGTGGACTTACTTGGCACAGGAGCGGGGCAAGTAGCACGGGCTATGGTAAGCCCGTAGTGGACTTACTTGGCACAGGAGCGGGCAAGTAGCACGGGCTATGGTGAGCCCGTAGTGGACTTACCTGGCACTGGAGCGGTGCCCTGCTCTCGATGCTTCAGCATTAGTGGACATATTATATTGAGAGGTCAGAGGTAGGAAGAAAACGAGAGGTCTCGTGCGGGGATGGGAATCACACACTAATCAGGGGGGACGTAAAGAATTATTTCTTCGGCGTGTCGCCTAGTAAAGAAGTGGGAAGAAGTAGTTTAGTAATTCGTTGTTTCGGGGGGTCAGGCAGCCTGTGTGTATATATATATATATATATATATATATATATATATATATATATATATATATATATATATATATATATATATATATATATATATATATATATATATATATATATACATGTTAAGCTTGTATCGAGGTCCCCGTTCCCAAGGTGGAACTACTGACTTAACTCCTGGGTACCTGTTTATTGCTAGGTGACCAGGCGCATTAGGTGATAGGAGACGAGTCCAACCATTTCTGTCCCGCCAGGGATTCGAACCCGAAATGCCAGATTGTGAATCGAGATCCGAGTGAACCACCGAGACCCTTAATTGACACCATTTACAGCTTCAAAGACCCAAGGTGCCGTACCCCCCTACCCCCACCCCACGCCCCTCCCCCCCCCCCACCCCACGCCCCTCCCCCCCCCCCCCACCCCACTCACATTACTTTTTTCCTGTTGGTTTGACCTCATCCTCTCGCCCCCACCTTGGAGGACCGGTCTAGCTCACGCCCACGTCACGCCCACGCGGGTCCCTCACCTCTCCTGCCGCTCCTGCTTCACCGTCACGGCCAAATACAGTCAATTCTCCTCACACAAGCCAACGGGTGGTAGGGGAAACTGGCGCAACAGGAGCCCCTCTGTAAAACACATGTGTGTGAAACAGGAATACAACGGGGGGCCTTCACTGAGGGCCGGCTTGCAAGGATCAGGAGGTCCACGGCTGATCAACACCCTGGGAGCCGGCCGGCAGAGCGGACAGCACGCTGGACTTGTGATCCTGTGGTCCTGAGTTCGATCCCAGGCGCCGGCGAGAAACAATGGGCAGTTTCTTTCACCCTATACCCCTGTTACCTAGCAGTAAAATAGGTACCTGGGTGTTAGTCAGCTGTCACGGGCTGCTTCCTGGGGGTGGAGGCCTGGTCGAGGACCGGGCCGCGGGGACACTAAAAAAAAAACCCGAAATCATCTCAAGATAACCTCAAGATAGCCCTCCCGGCAAGCATTAGCAATATTGCCGGAATGAAGGTGGACGTCTTCAAGATGCACTTAGACAAGTTCTTGCAAGAAGTGCCGGACCAACCGGGGTGTAGGGGATATGTGGGGCCTGCGGGCCGCTCCAAGTGGACCAAGTTTACCACAATTCGAGCCTGGCCTCAGGCTGGGGTCGGGGAGTAGATCTCCCTAAACCCTCTCCAGTATCTCCAGGTATGATGCATTTACTGTTAGCGGGAGTTGAGAGGCGTCTTAGGAATGGGGTGCATAATAAATGAACTAAACTAACCAACCTTCCTTCCCTTTGAATTGGCAACCCCCCCCCCCAAGTGGCAAGGGGATTCAGAGGACAAAAGTCACGTCAAGGCGAACTAGATAGGCTTCTGAAAAAAGTCGAAAGAATGGCAGATGCTGCTTAATGCTGATAAATGTAAGGTTCTGAGTCCAGGTAATGATCATATCAAGTTACAATCATATCGAGTTACCAGATATCAACAGGATGGCGGGTGCAGGGGGGGGGGGGGGTTGTGTAAAAGCCTGGTTTGTGCCTCGGAGAGGCTACGGGATCCAGTAAGTTCAGTAGAACTTCGGTTTCAACCCTTTTAACCCTGTCGTAGCTCAGTCGATTAAGGCAGTGTCTGGGATGCTCTCGGACGCAGGTTCGAATCCTCGTCACAGCCCTTGTGGATTTGTTCATCAACAGGATGGTATTGAAATTGCGAAATCTAATTGCAAAACAAAAATAATATGTGCATAAATGTTGGAAATAAAACAAATAGGATACTGGAATGTATTTATAGAATATAACAGCTGGAATAGAATATAACATTCTTCAGCTATGTCTTGCTCTGGTTAGGCCCCACTTAGATTATGCGGTTCCGTTTTGGCCGCCATACCTTCAGCTATGTCTTGCTCTGGTTAGGCCCCACTTAGATTATGCGGTTCCGTTTTGGTCGCCATACCTTCAGCTATGTCTTGCTCTGGTTAGGCCCCACTTAGATTATGCGGTTCCGTTTTGGTCGCCATACCTTCAGCTATGTCTTGCTCTGGTTAGGCCCCACTTAGATTATGCGGTTCCGTTTTGGTCGCCATACCTTCAGCTATCTCTTGCTCTGGTTAGGCCCCACTTAGATTATGCGGTTCCGTTTTGGTCGCCATACTACAGAATGGATATAAATCAATTAGAACGCGTCCACCGTAGGATAACAAAGTTTATCCCACAAATTAGAAGAAACCTTCCGCATGAAGAGACTAAAAAAAAGCTTAATATACATCCTCTAGGAAGGCGAAGAGTTAAGATAGACACGATGGAAGTGTGTTAATGGTTGAATGAGCATGACGAAGAGTTAAGATAGACACGATGGAAGTGTGTTAATGGTTGAATGAGCATGACGAAGGGAATATTAATAAGATATTAAATATATCAGCACAAAATAAGAGTACGAAACAAGGGAAATAAATTTGATAAGTTTAGATTTAGGAAAGGCCTGGGTAAATACTGACATAAAGAGGGTTGTTGTATTTGTGGACCAGATTAATGCGTAACATAATAGACGGAGGTTGATGGATTGTATCAGGCTTGGTGGCTGGTTGACTCCTCCCCCCACCCCCCACCCCCAACTCACCCCTGACCGGCTGCCTACACTCTGAGGGTGGAGGAGTCAGTTAAGGGTTGACCTCAAGTTACCCTCCTTGGAGGAAACTGTCTTACCAGAGACAGTGACCTCTCTCTCCGTCAATTAGTGATATATGCAATAGGAGCCAAGGCCTGACATAATGTACCCCCCCCCCCTTGCACCACCGTTACTCTTTAGACAAACCTGTCCCAACCTATCCTAACCTAGCCTATAGGGAGCCGGTCGGCCGAGCGGACAGCACACTGGACTTGTGATCCTGTGGTCCCGGGTTCGATCCCGGGCGCCGGCAAGAAACAATGGGCAGAGTTTCTTTTACCCTATGCCCCTGTTACCTAGCAGTAAAATAGGTACCTGGGTGTTAGTCAGCTGTCACGGGCTGCTTCCTGGGGGTGTAGGCCTGGTCGAGGACCGGGCCGCGGGGACACTAAAGCCCCGAAATCATCTCAAGATAACGTCAAGATAACCTCGTTACCTGTGGACGGTTACAAGAGTCTCTTCACTCCCCCCGCAGCCTGGTGATTGATCTTGCAGGCTGTTTGTGTCAGCAGCCCGTATACCCAGACCCCCCCCCCCCCAACCACCCTCTTACATCTGACCATCAGAGTCAGCTTGTCTGTGTGGCAGCGTCCCAGGTAAACCCCACGTGTAAAATATATATTAAGCACAGGACAACAGTCAGCCGTGTCCACTAAACTGTTATTGCTTTCCGATGCACACGAGGGAATAGTTTCTGTGACGTGGGAGTGACGGTGAGTCTGGTGATGATCTATCTTGAGGTTATCTTGAGATGATTTCGGGGTTTTAGTGTCCCCGCGGCCCGGTCCTCGACCAGGCCTCCACCCCCAGGAAGCAGCCCGTGACAGCTGACTAACACCCAGGTACCTATTTTACTGCTAGGTAACAGGGGCATAGGGTGAAAGAAACTCTGCCCATTGTTTCTCGCCTGCGCCTGGGATCGAACCCAGGACCACGGGATCACAAGTCCCGCGTCCTGTCCGCTCGGCCGACCGGCTCAAATGGGTAATGATGGGTAATATATTCACTGTAAGTGACTACGGTGACTCTCCTCGCCTTTGAGATATAATAATAATAATAATAATAATAATAATAATAATAATCACAGAGAAATCACAGTAACGTGATTTGATGAGGAAATCTACAGTAGTCGTGATGACGATTCGAATGTATGTGTCTCCCAGACTTGACGATAATAAGGTCGCCAGAGACCATGTGGCGGCCTGGTCATGTAGGGCGTAAGTCGGGGAACACCCTGCACATTGGTTCGAAGCCTCATCACGGCCCCTGTGGATTTTCTCAATGATAATAATTTTAATTAGTTTTGTCGGGGACAGGAAGCATGTGTATATGTATACTTTAGGCTTTAGGTCCCCCTGCAAGGCTGAACTAGTGACCCTCCCCAGGATGCAACTCCATAAGTCCCTATTTATTTACCCTATTACCCTATTTATTTACAACTGGGTAAAGAGAGGCATCAGGTGAAAGGAAACGTGCCCATCTATTTCTCTTCCGCCCGGGAATCTAACCCAGGATTCTAGATTGTGAGTCGAGAATGAAGGCAGCTGTACTACGAGACCCCTATTACCCATTAGTGATAATGGGTAATGTAATATATATTACATTGACCTGGGCCAGATTCACAGAGCAGTTACGCAAGTACTTACGAACTTGTACATCTTTTCTCAATCTTTGGCGGCTTTGTTTACAATTAATAAACAGTTAATGAGCTCCGAAGCACCAGGAGGCTGTTTATAACAATAACATCAAATGATTGGGAAGTTTTCATGCTTGTAAACTGTTTAATAAATGTAACCAAAGCCGTCAAAGATTGAGGAAAGATGTACACGTTCGTAAGTGCTTGCGTAACTGCTTCGTGAATCTTACCCCCCTGGGCTCTAGGAGACTGGAACCGACCGTGGTGGACCCCCACGCGTGTGTGAGGCCCGAACTATTATACTTAAGTAACATATACCAAAAGAATAGAAGGAAGAAGATAAATATCTTGAAGAAAAAAATCCACACATTTGAATGCGTGTAGAACAAAGACAATTGGAGGAGAGTGTGAGGCTTGCATCTGGCGTGGAGCTCACCTTGGTCGGTGGAGCAGGAAGTGGGCCGCCACTCCGCACCAAGAACAACTGCAAACACACAAAAACAAATTGAAATTGAAATAAGTTTATTGAGGTAAAATACACACAAAGGGATGAGGTAGCTCAAGCTATTCTCACCCCGTTCAGTACATCGTGTTAATACATACATAGACACACATCACAAACAATAAACATATTACCGAACATTCTGAGAGATAAACATATACATTTCCTCCTCCTTTACACAAGTAGTATGGTATCAGACGTATACACATAAACACTTTTATGACCGAGGTACAAAAACAAAAGAAAGTGGTTGGAGATGAACACATTCGAAGGTTTAGTCACCATGGTCTTAAAAGGATTTGTTAAGGAATTTGAATCATAATAAACAATTATTGTTGACATATTACATTTTATACTTAAATATCAAAGAGAAAAAGATTATAGCTGTGACAGATATCAATTAAATCAAATCTGCATTGGTGTATAATTGAGAAAAAAAAAAACTTAGGCGCGAAAGTTCGTATGTGATGGTCAGTCCGAGCGGTGATTGGTCAGTTGCTTTCGGTGGGCGGAGTCACGGAAGTAAACAAATATGGCGTCATGGCGTAACAAAGGAACTCCCATTTAGTTTCTCTGCTTTCCCCCTTCACGTTCTTCATTGTTGCTGCTGTCACCCCTTCCCTTGTTGTTGTTGTTGTTTTAGATTCAGCTACTGGGAACAACATGTTGCAAGCAGCACGGGCTATGGTGAGCCCAGTTGTACTCACCTCGCACAGCTGTCCATACCTCTTCCTTCTTTCCCATTGATTGATGAAGATTAAGCCATCCAAAAGGTGGCACGGGCATGAATAGCCCGTAAGTGGTGGCCCTTTTGAGCCATTACCAGTATCGAGAGCTGATACTGGAGGTCTGTGGAGGTGCGAATGCACCCTGCATGACGGGAGATGTCTCCTTTGTGAATGTGATAAGATGAAGATGAAGCCACCCAAAAGGTGGCACGGGCATGAATAGCCCGTAAGTGGTGGCCCTTTTGAGCCATCACCAGTATCAATAAATGATACTGGAGATCTGTGGAGGTGCGACTGCACCCTACGTGACGGGAGATGTCTCCCGTCTTCTTTCCCATATCACCCATATATATATATATATCCACTGATCTTCCCTTTGCTTATCGTCATCTAGGGCAAGAGGAAGGAACGTTTCCACACAGCACGCCATAAAACGTTTAAATTGGCTTGACGTTCTGAATTAAGCATCGTCAATTTTGGTCAGTAACTGGATTGGTGACCGCATAGACATAATCTGCTTCTAGGATAAGGACGCCTAACTTAACCGTAAACAGAGAGTTAACTTTTAACAATTATTTGAACTTGATTGATGTTGGTAGTGCGCGAGTTGAAACACTGTTGAAACAGGTCAAAGGGGCCTGACAGCTGAGTTGACAACGCTTCGGATTCGTAGTCCTGAGGTTCCGGGTTCGATCCCCGGTGGAAGCGGAAACAAATGGGCAGAGTTTCTTTCACCCTGATGCCCCTGTTACCTAGCAGTAAATAGGTACTTGGTAGTTAGACAACTGCTGCGGGCTGCTTCCTGGGGGGGGGGTGTAACAAAAAGAAAGCCTGGTCGAGGACCGGGCCGCGGCGACACTAAGCCCCGAAATTATCTCAGGATAGCTGAAGATAGTGTGGTATGACTTAGTCATACTATATCATTGAGGTAGGAAGGTTTTGACAATAATTTAGGATTGTTTTGGGGCAGTTTTTAACGTGTTCTGGTAATGGTTGTTAAATATTCTGACACTGATTCCTTATTGTTTGGAAAGTGAACATGGAATGTTCGCGTATAGGTCATTTTGGCTTGAACTCTCGTGGTAAATGTTTTTGTCCCGAAAGTCGCTCTTCCTGATTCTTAATGTTTCTCTTTTACTTTCTCTATCTTCCTCCCTCCCTCCCTCCCAGCCCTCCCTCCCTCCCTCCCTCCCAGCCCTCCCTCCCTCCCTCCCTCCCAGCCCTCCATACCGTCCTCGACCTTTTGACATTCGTGAGTCACAAGGCCTTGTTTGTCCAGCAATGTTCCGCCCTATCTCGTGCCCCACCCATGGCATGCCCCCACACATGCCATGCCCCACACATGCCATGCCCCACACATGCCATGCCCCACACATGTCATGCCCCCACCCATGCCATGCCCCACACATGCCATGCCCCCACCCATGCCATGCCCCACACATGCCATGCCCCCACCCATGCCATGCCCCACACATGCCATGCCCCCACCCATGCCATGCCCCACACATGCCATGCCCCGAGTTAGCCTTATTATGTGGTAACATTGTCCTGTCCTTGCCCATGACCAGGTGCCGTCTCTGGCAGTCATGGTGAGGAGAGTCCCACGCCTGACCTTCCTGGTCTTCCCCGAAGCCTTCAGTCGAGAGAGAGAGAGAGAGAGAGAGAGAGAGAGAGAGAGAGAGAGAGAGAGAGAGAGAGAGAGAGAGAGAGAGAGAGAGAGAGAGAGAGAGAGAGAGAGAGAGACAGAGAGAGAGAGAGAGATTGACTGACTATGTTCTGGTACTCTTCTAAGCTATGATTATGGGTTAGGTTGTCGAGGATATCAGCCAGCCAGTGGCTTCCACATCACCGTGGAAGCCACACCTTGCCACAAGCCCTCTCCCTCCATAACTTCCGTAGTGAGTCATACCTGGAAGATCCTGGAACCAAGCCCTCTCGCAGAGGTAGCAGTGTGGAGGATGATGGTCAACCTTGAGGTGACGGGGGGGAAAGGGGGAGATGGGGGTGATGGTCTACAGCTCTCTATACACTCCTTGCTTGACTCACTCAAGGGTGTAACCTCAATAACCTCATGACTCGAGTACCACCTCGAGGGAAGCTTCTAAGGCACTCTACAGAGGCTTCAAGCGTGCACTCTTCCTTCCTCTTCCATTCCCTGTCATTCTCAGGGAATTAGATGGTAATAAATGGTGATCTAAGGGGAGGGTGTAGGTGTTTGGCTTCCCTCCCCCCGCTCACGCTACCACCTGCCCCTTCACCTCACTTTCTCTCACCGGTCTTGTCGATGTTCACCTGTTTTTTGTTTACATTGTGAGTCCAGGTGAGATCACGTGTTGTGTGTTTACATTGTGAGTCCAGGTGAGATCACGTGGTGTGTGTTTACATTGTGAGTCCAGGTACGATCACGTGGTGTGTGTTTACATTGTGAGTCCAGGTGAGATCACGTGTTGTGTGTTTACATTGTGAGTCCAGGTGAGATCACGTGGTGTGTGTTTACATTGTGAGTCCAGGTACGATCACGTGGTGTGTGTTTACATTGTGAGTCCAGGTACGATCACGTGGTGTGTGTTTACATTGTGAGTCCAGGTACGATCACGTGGTGTGTGTTTACATTGTGAGTCCAGGTACGATCACGTGGTGTGTGTTTACATTGTGAGTCCAGGTACGATCACGTGGTGTGTGTTTACATTGTGAGTCCAGGTACGATCACGTGGTGTGTGTTTACATTGTGAGTCCAGGTACGATCACGTGGTGTGTGTTTACATTGTGAGTCCAGGTACGATCACGTGGTGTGTGTTTACATTGTGAGTCCAGGTACGATCACGTGGTGTGTGTTTACATTGTGAGTCCAGGTACGATCACGTGGTGTGTGTTTACATTGTGAGTCCAGGTACGATCACGTGGTGTGTGTTTACATTGTGAGTTCAGGTACGATCACGTGGTGTGTGTTTACATTGTGAGTCCAGGTACGATCACGTGGTGTGTGTTTACATTGTGAGTCCAGGTACGATCACGTGGTGTGTGTTTACATTGTGAGTCCAGGTACGATCACGTGGTGTGTGTGTTTACATTGTGAGTCCAGGTGAAAATTATGCCGTGATTAATTAAGATCATGAGGGGATAGAGAAATACTAAAACTCATAAGATGTTTCGATCATCTGGTATTTACTTATATTAAGGTCATATTTACCACTACTACTGCTAGCAATACTGCTACTATTAAGACTTCTACTTTTGCTACTGTCAATACAGCTGTTGCTACTGCTACAGATTTCACTGATATTATTAGTTTGACCACATCAATTGCTGCCGCTATAACAACTACTAAGCCTATTGCTATAGCCATATATGAACAGCTGTGATATCCTCTCCCGCAGTGCCACGATGTCGTCATAGCTGTGGCTCTTTAATAACCCGAAGATAACCAGTCAGTATAGCTCCCTACTGACCCCCGATGGTCGAGTTTGGTTCGTCAATTCCGGGAAGGGGGATGACGTCACTGGGTGTGACGTCATGTAGGTTGGTCGCTGAGCACATGAGGGGGGAGGGGGGAGGGAAGGTGGAGGGGGTGGATGGAAGGGGTGGGGTGGGGGGGGGGGGTGTGAGGGGGAGGGGGGGGCAGCGATGCCGCAGCCCTTGCTGTTGGAAGATAACTTTTGGACTTGGGGAGGTGGGGGGGGGGGGGGGTGTGAGACCTTTAATTCTTCGTTATCTCTTGTGATTATTATTTATGGATATCATGATTCTTTCAAGTATCACGATATCTTGATATCAAGTCTTTCTATGATAGTCTTGATATCATAAATAGTCATGGTCTGGATATCTATGATATCAAGTCTTTCAGACCTTGATATCATAGATATCAAGGTATCAAGGTCTATATCATAGACCTTGATATCAAGTGATATCATAGATATCAAGGTCTGAAACGCCTTGGTTGGTCAAGACCATGACCAATGTCACTGCCAAATGTCACTTGCCAGTGACATTGGTCTGTAGCGAAGTGCCTCTTCTCTATCTCATTTATTGTAAATTGGTACTACATTTGCCTTGTTCCAACAGCTGGCCAATTTGCCTTTTGTAATGACCTCATGTAATCGATGAGTCGATTACAGCACACAATTACAGCACGGGGGATTGTGAGGGCCTTGTGCTGCTTTCTTAACTCCCATTGTGATTAGTTTTCTGGTCCAATAGCTTTAGTTTTGTCTAATGATGCTAGCTATTTTCTTACTTCTTCTGCTGTTACCTCAATATTTAATAGTTTGTCATCTAAGGTAACCTCTTCTAGGGCTGGGAGTTGTTTAGGCTCAGTTGTAAACAGTTCGTGGAAGCTGGGATTAGGTTCCTCACAGATTTCCTTATCATTTTCTGTATATTCATCTCCCCTTTTTCGTATCCTAGTTACTTGATCCTTTACTCTCATTTTCCTTCTTATGTGATTATGTAGGAGATTTGGTTGTTTGATTGTGTGTGTGTGTGTGTGCATACTCACCTAATTGTGCTTGCGGGGGTTGAGCTTTGGCTCTTTGGTCCCGCCTCTCAACTGTCAATCAACTGGTGTAGAGATTCCTGAGCCTACTGGGCTCTATCATATCTACATTTAAAACTGTGTATGGAGTCAGCCTCCACCACATCACTGCCTAATGCATTCCATCCGTTAACTACTCTGACACTGAAAAAGTTCTTTCTAACGTCCCTGTGGCTCATATGGGTACTCAGTCTCCACCTGTGTCCCTTGTTCGCGTACCACCAGTGTGTACTCACCTTATTGTACTCACGTAATTGTCCTTGCGGGGTTGAGCTTTGGCTCTTTGGTCCCACCTCTCAACTGTCAATGAACTGGTCTCAACTGTCAATCAACTGGAAATCAAATCAATCAGTAAATCAGTCAATCAACTGTGTGTATGTGTGTGTGTGTGTGTGTGTGTGTGTGTGTGTGTGTGTGTGTGTGTGTGTGTGTGTGTGTGTGTGTGTGTGTGTGTGTGTGTGTGTGTGTGTGTAAAATTGAAAGTAAATTAAAATTGAGAGTTCAAGCCAGGTTGAGAGAAAAGAGTGTTGTGTCAAGTCCAGCCTAGAGTGAAAGTTGCCACATTCCTATCTTGTAGGAACGGGGGGGGGGGGGGGGAATAGACAGGTGCGAGAAAAGACAGATATGGAAGGCAAATATGACACCACTTTTGTCATAGTTGATGAATCAAGGATACAACAGCAGCACCTGGCCCACACAGTAACAAGTCCGGGTTCGATACCTGATAGTGGAAAGTTTTAGCGCGGAATAATTCTTGCATATAAGAACATTCAGACAGTGACTACGATAATAAAGGTGACTTATATATATATATATATATATATATATATATATATATATATATATATATATATATATATATATATATATATATATATGTTTACTTTGATAATTTTATTATGTACCCCATTATCCTAGCGGGGAATTTTTTCAGTTTGATTTTTACCACAGACATGGACATATATTTATACAATGGTATCCAGTATATATATATATTTTTTTTTTATTCTGTCCTCCATGGATAAGCTTGGAGATTGAATTAATTTTGCCCTGGTCGGCTAGTTTATTGTGCAGCGTCACTCATCCTGCTGTGCAGTGTAACTCATCCTGTGAGTGAACACACCTGAGATCTGTTAGGTGCGTACAGTGTAGTGGGTTACTGACCACTCACAAAAGGTGTTACAAGGGCGTTACAAAAGCAAATTACAAATCTAACAAGCCTATGTACACACTCTCGTCTCTCTTACAATGATCACAGGACACTAGCGCTGCTACACTACACAGATGGGGGATTAAAACATTGGTACTCACCTAATTGTGCTTGCGGGGTTTGAGCTTCGGCTCTTTGGTCCTGCCTCTCAACTGTCAGTTAACTGGTGTACAGGTTCCTGAGCCTACTGGGCTCATATCTATACTTGATATCATATCTATACTTGAAACTGTGTATGGTGGGTGAAGGCAGATTCCATACAGTTTCAAGTGTAGATATGATAGAGCCCAATAAGCTCAGGAACCTGTACACCAGTTGATTGATAGTTGAGAGGCGGGACCAAAGAGCCAGAGCTCAAAACCCGCAACCACAATTAGGTGGGTACCTATGTCTCTGCTACTATGACAGGGTAAGATAGCTTCTATAGAAACTAGTGTGTTATGAAGCATTTAACCACTGAAGGTCATTAAGATGCTATAACAAGCTCAGGTTATAGTTACATCACATTGTATAACTGATGCATTATATAGTACATCTTGAATACAAGTCCAATGTATCATCAAGTGTTCCAGTATTCATATAGGAGTTACAGAATCACACAATCTCAACCCTTTTTACCCTGTCGTAGCTCAGTCGATTAAGGCGGTGTCTGGGATGCTCCCGGACGCAGGTTCGAATCCTCGTCACGGCCCTTGTGGATTTGTTCATTAGGAGTTACAGAGTCGAGCATACCTGAGCCCAGGAGGGCGAAAGTCAGTCAAGTATAAAGTAGTTTGGTGTGAGGGCCTCCAAGGGCGGCCTCCAAGGGCGGCCTCCAAGGGCGACCTCCATGGAGAGAAACCTAATGCCTCACATCTCATCCCTCGGGACTTCTGGCACTCTACAAACTGACCCGTCATGTCTGTCATGCATGTAGAAAGCGCTGCAGAATGCCATGACGTACGACAAAGTTGATCCAAATGACCCAACAACCACCGCGAGTTCGAGACCCTCTCCACACCACCAGTGTGGTTGATAGTCTGTCCTCCACCACTCTCTACCACAAACTACCTCCTTAGCCAGGATTCATCAAGCATTTACACAATCGACTTGAGAATGGTCCAGGACGGACCGGAACGTCGTCGTCGTCCCTTCACCTTCGAGTGTGTGGTCTGGTCAACATACTTCAGCCACGTTATTGTGACTCCTCGCCTGCATGTGCTACAACATCTCTACATCTTTCCTGCCGTTATGGCGGCTCTGTATGTTGGTAACAATGATAACCTTGGCTTATGTAGTTTGGAAGCTCGTAGCCTATCTTGAGCGGAACTTTCTCCGTGTGACACGCTATGACACGTTATGACACGTTATGACACGTTATGACACGTCATGACACGTCATAACACAGTATGACACGTCATAACACGTCATGACACAGTATGACACGGTATGACACGTTATGACACGTTATAACACGGTATGACCCGTTGTGGCACGTTACGACGCGTCATAACACGTCATGACACAGTATGACACGGTATGACACGTTATGACACGTTATAACACGGTATGACCCGTTGTGGCACGTTACGACGCGTCATAACACGTCATGACACAGTATGACACGGTATGACACGGTATGACACGTTATGACACGTTATAACACGGTATGACCCGTTGTGGCACGTTACGACGCGTCATAACACGTCATGACACAGTATGACACGTTATGACACATACTTTACCTGCCCCAGTGCGAGGTAGACACCGGCGCTGTGTATGCGCCGGAGTATATTGTCAGGTGACAGTATACAGGACAGTATAATGCTCCCAATCATTGTGAATACACGAGAATAACAGAACCTGCAGAAGGGCTATATTGGCTTGTGCAAGGCAGCTCATGCATATCCATGTCTAACCTGCGCTTGAAACAAGGAAACTCTCCAGTGATGACACGTCTGTTATCTTACTGGGTAATTTGTTCCATAAATCAATAAGGCTAGCGCGTGTTTAGCCAGGTCTTTCCTGAGTGTAAATGTCTCTGATTTACACGCGGCGTCAGACTCCTGTGTGTAAAACATTAACCATTGCTAGAGAGGAATAATTGACAATTAGTTCTTCACCACAAAGGTCAGAGAGGAATCGTGACCTTATGACTGTCAATGAGGGTCAGCTATAGGCCTAAAACAGCAGTCAATCTTCAGAAGAACAAAGATTATACATTTTGTATGCGTTCAAAACCGATATGAAGTTTAGTCATTAAAATGTTCTTTTACTTGAGTTGGTCTCATCCAACCGCAGTGATCTACGTCGTCGACTCGCATCAGAGGATCCCGGGTTCGATCCCAGGACGGAACAAAGACGGTTGGGCACGCAACCTTTCGCCTGATGCCCCTGTGCACCCAGCAGTAAATAGGTACCCGGGAAGCTCATCAACAGTTGACCAAGCGGGATCTTGATAAGCCTAAGAGGCTTCTGGTCCCCGCCTTTGGGAAACCATAAGGTGATCAAAGGTGATCGACAGTCTCATTTCTTGCAGGTCGGCGTTCGATACCCGATGGTCTAAGTGGTTGGGCACCACTCCACCCTCACACCCATCCACGTGCTGTGTAGTCAACCTTAAAGCTTTCTCCCCGTGATTTCCTTCCTCTAGTTCAAAGCACCAACGCTGGAAATGACTTGATCTATAGACCCTATACATGATTTTCATATCTATACTGTCATTTGCCCTTATAAACGTTCACGCTCCATTAGTAACGCTCGCTAACTGATTACACTACATAACAGTTTCAGTTAATCGTTGGTAACTGTAAACAACGTTTTAAATATCCGGCAGTAACCTTCGCTAACGCGCCTGTGGTACTTCGATAATGTATTAGTCATCCATGTACAGCCACTAACGTTTAATAGCCATCAGTAACGTTCAGTATCATTAATCGCCTCAAACGTTTCATAATCGCCAGTAACGCTGAGTAATCATCAATAACCTCCCCTAACGCTCAGCAATCGTTAACAACCGCTACTAACGACCAGTAATCGTCAATAGCTGCTACTAATGCTCAATAACTGCCACTAACGCTCAGTACAATTCATAAACGCCCGCTCCATAACCGCCACTAACGGTCAGGAACATTTTGAAACCGCTCTTGCAGTAACGGTCAGCGCCAGACAGCTGATGTACAATGGCGCCGCGAGACAGCTGACCCGAAGCGGACACCACACGCACGGACACAGGGGTACCCAGGGGACACGGAGGTATCCAGGGGACACGGAGGTACCCAGGGGACACGGAGGTACGGTGAGGGACACGGAGGTACGGTGAGGGACACGGAGGTACGGTGAGGGACACGGAGGTACGGTGAGGGACACGGAGGTACGGTGAGGGTCACGTAGTTACGGTGGGGGACACGGCCGAAACGGTCATTACCACGGAGGGTAGAAATAGCCTAAGCCACCCAATCTTTTTGAGATGTATTTTATGATGTCAATAAAGGTACATTACCTGGAACTTGTAGCACACGGGAGAACTTGGTGGGCGGATAGATCATGTGGACAGCTGTATTAAACATACAACCTGTTACAGAGATACATATGTGTATACTTCCAGCATGCAGCTACACTGACCACATCATTACCATGTATAATGGGCTCACAAGGTAAGGAAGTGAAGTGTCTGCCAGCTGGGAGAAGTGTCATTTATGGTCAGAGAGACGACGACGGTGATGGTGGTGATGGTGATGGGGGTGATGGTGATGATGGTGATGGTGGTGGTGATGGTGATGCTGGTGATGCTGGTGGTGACAGAATGTATTCCACTTGATACGTGGAACTCCGAAAGGTAATATTACAACCCGTCCTCTTAAAAATATCGTCACTTTTGGCTCGTATGCGCGCTATGGCCAAATTTGGACGTAATTTGAAACGAAATCTACTCACAAAAGTTACATGCTGTTCCGTTTTCTGTTTGAGTCGTCCGGCCTACTCGGTAAGGCTAGAAGAGGAAACTTTTCATTAGCGTTTTTCATATCGTTTTGAAACTTTATGAGAATTTCCTGCCCACCTAACCTATCAGAGGACCCTTAACTTACTGTTGTTGAAAAAAAAATCTCAAGTTTATTTTCATTTTTTTTTTTCATTTTCAAATTACGTCCAAATGCGGACATACGGGCAAACGGCCAAAATCGACGTTCTTTTTAAGAGAACAGGTTGCAAACGGTTAGGTTGCTGGTGCTGGCATTGGTGATAGTCACACAGGTCTTGACCCCATAACGGCTTTACCGTAGGGCCTCGTAGCCTGGTGGATAGCGCGCAGGACTCGTAATTCTGTGGCGCGGGTTCGATTCCCGCACCAGGCAGAAACAAATGGGCAAAGTTTCTTTCACCCTGAATGCCCCTGTTACCTAGCAGTAAATAGGTACCTGGGAGTTAGTCAGCTGTCACGGGCTGCTTCCTGGGGGTGGAGGCCTGGTCGAGGACCGGGCCGCGGGGACACTAAAGCCCCGAAATCATCTCAAGATAACCTCAAGATAGCCACTGACGGGTAAGTACCACGATTTCTCAAGTATTTACGCAACCGTTTACGAAACCTGTACATCTTTCCTTGGATCATGGCAGTTTTACTTACATTTATTAAACAGTTTATGTTGCTCGGAAGCGCTATGAGGCTGTTTATAACAATAATAACTTCCCTCCGGTTGGGACGTTTCCACGCTCGTAAACTGTTTACTAAATGTAAACAAAGCCACCGTGATTAAGGAAAGATGTTCAGGTTTCGTAAGTGGTCGGGATGAATGTTGACCCAGCAACGTGTGGTAATTATAGGAGGGCCCGCAGCCTGTAGTCACACATCCATCTGGTCACCACTTGGTCCGGGAGACATCTCCCGTCACGCAGGGTGCAGTCGCACCTCCACAGATCTCCAGTATTAGCTCTTGATACTGGTAATGGCTCATAAGGGCCACCATTTACGGGCTATTCATGCCCGTGCCACCTCTTGGGTGGCTTAATCTTTATCAATCATCAATCAATCGGTACTGTATTCACTATTCTGGCATTGTTCTATTTTGTTCACTATTCTGACAATGAAATCATTTGATATAATGCCTCAAAGTCTCATTTGAAGATTGAGTTTTCGTCATAATTTTTTCTCTCTTTTTCTATGCAAGAATGTGTTATGTGGTTATCATGTCTCCCGTGTTTCTTCACTTTTTCCAATGACCTAAGATTTAATTTCATGTCTTTCTTCGTAGCTCATACTTCTCAGCCCTGGGACCAGTACGGTGCCATACCTCTCGACTTTCTCAGTCTCCGTTTTGTGTTTAAGGAGATAAGAAGACTTTACTAGCGCCTCATATTTCAGAAATGGTCTGACATACGTGGTAATATATTGTAACACGCGCAGAATTGCGCTCTCAGTTGCTGGGTCAATTAACCGACAGGAAGGCATAGTGTGGGGGCGAGGTGCACTTAGCGGCAGTGGTTAGTGGAGCTGACCACGATGACCCCCACCCCACCCCCCCACCCCCCACCAAGCCGCTACTGCCCCCCTCCACCACCCCCACCAAGCCGCTACTGCCCCTTTCACCACCCCCGCTACTGCCCCCCTCTACCTCCCCCGCTACTGCCCCCCTCTACCACCCCCGCTACTGCCCCCCTCTACCACCCCCTGTTCCAAGCACACACTTCCTGGGTCATGTGTGTGTCTGTGGGGGAGATATGAACCTAAATTCAGCTAAGTTTGGAGGTATGATAATAGGATTAGGGGGAGGTATAGGCCCTAAGCGAGTCCCGGTGGAAAGGGCGTGGAGGCGGGAGAGGGCGGTCTCTCTGCTGTACCAGCAGGAGACAGGAGTCAGTGATCCCGGTATCCTCCAGGTGTCTGCGGAAGGAAGCTAGCGGAAAACCGACGACTTCTCAGCCGAGGAAGGTCAGGCACGGCTGGTGAGGCAGGTCCTGTAGAACAGATGTGTGTGCGGGTGAAGGGAAGTTCCTGTAAAGTTGGTGTGTGACGTGGAGGCAGGTCCTGTAGAGCAGATAAGGTTGCAGGTCTCGCCCTGACTTCCCAACAGGAAGAAACAATCCATAGATTAAAAGCCCTGTGACCTAACGGCACCTCAGGGAACACTTAGTCTGTCCCTTATCTTTCGGCCTGAAAAAGGCATCATAACCTACACTAGCAGTGAGGACGGGCGACACCACAGTGGACAGCGTGATTTTGGTTTCCCTGACAAGCTTATGTAAACAAGACTGATGCCAATCTAATGTAACAAACTAGACTGGTTGTAAGAATTATCCAGAGTGGTTTATCGACAAAAGAGAATGGGAAGCTGAGCCCGCGTGGTGACCCGGGACCTGACCCCAGGGAAATTCGCGGGCTCTCATACACTAATCTGTATGAGAGGTTGCGGAGTGTAGACCAAGAGATAGATATCATCTATCATCTATAGGTATCATCTATACGTTCACTTGATATCATCTCGTAGACTGGTTGGTCATACAAAGGGTACGAGTTAAGTCTAGTAGCCTGCACTAGCTACCTTTGGATAGACTGTGAGGATAGCTTCTAGTATCCGTTGGTGAATTAGTTACAAAGTTCCAGGTATCTCATGCCATTTGGTGTCAGTCATTGAGAACTGGACTTTCGCTGACATTGTGTTCAATAATGCGTCATATATCTTTTTTTTCACGTCGTTTACACGTAGTGAGGGAGTGCCACCATGTACGTGGAGTGGCACCCGATGGTCACTCCGCAGGAGTGCCACACCCTTCTAATTAAAGACTTGTTTGTCGAGCGTGATATGTGCCTTTACCTGTGGGAACGAGGTAATTGCCTCTCACCTGGTGTTGAGGGGAGGGGGAGGGGAGACTGTTGCAGTCAGGGACGTAGGGGGGAGCTGGTGCAAGGGGGGGTGAAGGGGGAGTAGTGAAGGGGAACAGAAGGACACGGGTGACAAAGGGGGAAGGGGAGGGACTCAGTGAGACACTGCCCGTGTGGGTGTAGACGAGTGATATGAACCTGACAACACTGTGGTAGGCCTACTGATCCATGCAAAGCTGGAACACTGCAGTTTTATCCCAAGTTTGTACGGTCACACAACTTGCCACTGTCTTACCCCAAGCTCAAGCTTGGGGTAAGACAGCTCATAACCCTGGAAACACAAAACGAAACTGTCTCTATTTTCCGCTTGTTACAACTTGTAATAAACTTGTTACGTCTTGGCTTAACGTGTTTATGACGTATTAGAACGTTGTTACAACTTGCTATATTGGTTGTTATAACTGGTTAGGTGTTAAAACTTGTTCGAAGGTTATACCAACGTCGTAGTTTCGGTGTGTGTTTGGCGGGAACAAAAGGCCACTGTCATCTTTCAAGTGTGTAAGCTCATACATATTGTCAGCGTGACCTCGCAAGCTTGAGAGATGGCACGATAGCCCCTCCTCAGCCTCGACCTGATATAGACCAAGGCCTCCGGTAAGGACCTGGTCTTCCCTTGAATTTATAATTGGCTCCGGCTTAGTAGCGGCCACTGATAGCTGATGAATGAGGGGGAGGGGGTGGAAGAGGGGGGGGGAGGGATGAGGTGCAGGGGGGGGAGGGATGAGGAGCATGGGGGGGGGTGCTGCGAAGGGGAGTGAAAATGGTGATAGGGAGGGGGAGTGGAGCGGGAGAGACGTAGGACAAAGGAGGAATGTGAAGGGTGTAGTCGTTGTTGGACTTTATTGTGAATTATTACTATTATTATTGAAATAAGTCCACCAGGGCTGTGAGATGGACGCGAACCTCCGACCAAGGTACTGCCAGTCGCGTACTCTACCACTAGACCATCACTAACTCGTGAAAAAGTCATGCAAGCGGATTTCTACTGAAATCACAGGTAGTCTGGAGGCTCCTACTGAAGCACGTCCAAGTTTTGACGTATGACCCACAAGCACTCAGGTGGAAGGGGAGTGTCGTAGGTTCATCCCCACCGCACAGCCCTGGGGGATTTACTCATTGATACTGTATATATGTTCCACATTAATGGGATTTCTGTATTTATTATTATTATTATTATTATTATTATTATTATTATTATTATTATTATTATTATTATTATTATTTAATAGTAGTAGCAGTAGTAGTTGTTTTTCTACCACAGACGAGACTAGCCATTTACAATGGTAACCAACATATTATACACCTTCTTGTCCTCCATGGACAGGATTAGAGGTCTGTTATACATAGTATAGCAATATATAACACTGATATAACTCAATGTTTTATTGAACCATCCACCACAGAAGGTGATTGTAGTGCTTTTAAAATGCTAATCAAACCTACATATTTACATGGATTTACGTCTGTCCTACATAAACAGTGTTCAAGGTATGTTCTTTTATACATAATACGATTGATGTGGTGTTGTAGATACTGAGCGAAATTGAAATAGAAAGAAGTTTATTGAGGTAAAATACACACCAAGGGATGAGGTAGCTCAAGCTATTCTCACCCCGTTCAGTACATCGTGTTAATACATACATAGACACACATCACAAGCAATAAACGTATTACCAAACATTCTGAGAGATGGTTACCTTGAGGTTACCTTGAGGTGCTTCCGGGGCTTAGCGTCCCCGCGGCCCGGTCGTCGACCAGGCCTCTGTCATATATACATTTATATAGATAAACATATACATTTCCTGATACTGAGCGAAGCAAGACTAACTAACCTCCCTCTCCCACAGGTGTTGGAGCAAGAGAAACACAGTTTGAGACGAAAGTTGACTTCTACAGAGAGCGAATATGAAGTCAGAATACAGGAACTCACCATCGACTTGCAGAGTGTCAAGTAAGTCTCCGTGTTGGGGTCATGAGTACTTTGATGGGGTCATGAGAGCTCATGAGTACTTTGTTGGGGTCATGAATACTTTGATGGGGTCATGAGTACTTTGATGGGGTCATGAGTACTTTGATGGGGTCATGAGTACTTTGATGGGGTCATGAGTACTTTGATGGGGTCATGAATACTTTGATGGGGTCATGAATACTTTGATGGGGTCATGAGAGCTCACGAGTACGTTGATGGGGTTATGTGAAGGGATAAAATAAATATTAAAGACAAGGAGCTGTTGAAAAACTCAAGAAATATTCTCATTTTTAGCGAAATTGTGGCTGATATATAAAGTAATTTGTTAAGCGAAATGTGATTGAGTCAGCCTTGATTAACTAATGTGCCTGTAGCCTTAACGTTAGCCTTGGTATGTACAAATTAGATTCACATCTAAGCTCCAGTATAGCGCGCCAATATACATAGTAAGATTAGTACCCACCGTCATGGGATGTTTAATTTCTGTTTTTTTTTACCTTAGTCTACTATCCAATTAACCCGTTTTCTGTGGAACCATATCCGACTGTTGGTAATTTTGGGATAAAAATTGCCAACCTTTCGTTGTTATGCTCTATATTTCATCCACAATTCAGCTATAAAAGATCATATTTGTTTAGTTTTCCAATAGCTCTCTTATCTTATCTATATTAAATATCTTTAATATTTATTTTATCCCTTTTTTCTTTAAGAGATAAAGTTTTATCCTCGCTTTGTCTGGTAGTCAGGTGACCTGGGGCCAGATTCTCGAAGCAGTTACGCAAGCACTTACGGACCTGTGCTTATTTTCTTAATCTTTGGCGGCTTTGTTTACAATTATTAAACAGTTAATAAGCTCCGAAGCACCAGGAGGCGGTTTATAACAATAACAACAGTTGAATGGGAAGTTTTCATGCTTGTAAATTGTTAAATAAATGTAACCAAAGCCGTCAAAGATTGAGGAAAGATGTACACGTTTGTAAGTGCTTGCGTAACTGCTTCGTGAATCTGGCCCGTTTCCTCTTGGGGGGGGGGGGGGTTGCTACCTGTGTGAGGTAGATGACCTCACAACCTCTCCCTCCCTCCCTCTCTCATATTCTATTTCCCTCTGAGGAAGGACTGTACCGAAGGCCGAAAACCCGCTCAGTAATGTTGTTGCTTTAGATTTAGCTACTCAGAACGAAGTGTCCATGTAGCACGGACTATGGTGAGCCCGTAATTGAGTTCGGTTATTCGCGATAACCTTGTAACTGTGACGCTCAGTAATCTCTTTTGTTTTGTTTTAATGTGGTTCATGATGGGGTGCCTCACTCTCACCCCCCATCTCATCTACCTCCCCCCCCCTCCACCCCTTGCTTGGCTCTCCCAGCCTCTAACCACTTGGGCTGGACGGTAGAGCGACGGTCTCGCTTCATGCAGGTCGTCGTTCAATCCCCCGACCGTCCAAGTGGTTGGGCACCATTCCTTCCCCTCCGTCCCATCCCAAATCCATATCCTGACCCCTTCCCAGTGCTAAATAGTCGTAATGGCTTGGCGCTTTTCCTTGATAACTCCCTCCCTCCCTCCCAGCCTTACGGGAGACATCTCCCGTCACGCAGGGTGCAGTCGCACCTCCACAGATCTCCAGTATCATCTACTGATACTGGTAATGGCTCAAAAGGGCCACCACTGACGGGCTATTCATGCCCGTGCCACCTTTTGGGTGGCTTCATCTTAGTCTTAGTCTTAGTCTTAACACATTCATACGGGAGACATTTTCCGTCACGCAGGGTGCAGTCACACCTCCACAGAACTCCAGTATCAGCTCTTGATACTGGTAATGGCTCAAAAGGGCCACCACTAACGGGCTATTCAAGCCCGTGCCACCTCTTGGGTGGCTTAATCTTTATCAATCAATCACTCCCAGCCTCTCACTGCCTCATGTCTCCCTCAGGGGTGAGCTGCATGAGGAGAGGGACAGCATCAAACAGACGGAGAGGGATAAGAGTCAACTCATTGACCAACTCACCGAGCAGAACCAACGACTCACCACTCAACTCAAAGAGGTGAGTCTCACATATAAGTGTTTCCTCATTTGAGGGGTTGAGGGGTACTCAATCTGCTGCTCAAGGGCTAGGTCTAGAAGAAGTTACTCAACTTGTTAACTTGAAATCCATCACGCTGTACTCCACGCTACGCTACGCAGGCTAGCAAGAGAGAGAAACATGAATGAATGAATAAAGGAGGCCTGGTCGAGGACCGGGCCGCGGGGACGCTGAGCCCCGAAATCATCGCAAGATAACTGCAAGGAAGATGCGCTTTACGTGCACTAAGAGGTAATTCGGTCAACAAGGCTCAAGGTGCTTCAACACATTCCCGCGAAACATAAACAAGAATTACCAATAGACCTTTGTGGTCATAAGTTATCTCCATAAACACATACTAAGGATACCTGGTCATCTAAGTCCCTGCTCATCACAGGCTATCTTGTGGTTATCTTGAGATGATTTCGGGGCTTTCGTGTCCCCGCGGCCCGGTCCTCGACCAGGCCTCCACCCCCAGGAAGCAGCCCGTGACAGCTGACTAACTCCCAGCTACCTATTTACTGCTAGATAACAGGGGCATAGGGTGAAAGAAACTTGGCCCATTTGTTTCTGCCTCGTGCGGGAATCGAACCCGCGCCGCAGAATTACGAGTCCTGCGCGCTATCCACCAGGCTACGAGGCCCTTAAGGGAGCTAAGGGAGCTTGACGAAGGCTTCCCCCCGCGCAGGGGGAAGCCTTCGTCAGGCTACGAGTTACAAGCACCCAACAGTCTGGTTGATAAGACTGTCAGCCCCTAAGACACCAGAGGGAGTTACCAAACTGATTCTTCGACGGGTCAGCCCCAGGAAGTTATTTTAACTAAAACTTCAGAGTCAAGTTGTTAGAACTTGTCAGTCAAGTTACTGAAACTTTAAATTCAAATAACTGGAAGTTGAGAGTCGACTAACAAGAACTTAAGTCAACTAACTGGAACTTGAGAGTCAAGTTACAAGGAAGGTAATCTTTTGTTTGAGTGTTAAGTGGAGGCGAAGTATTGCTATATATATATATATATATATATATATATATATATATATATATATATATATATATATATATATATATATGAGGAAATCATTTTGGGGCATTAAGGTGACTTGAACCAGCGTTCTGGTGATTCCCAGACACCTGCCTTGACCCACTCACCCACGATAGGACAAAAGCCAACCAACCTGGAACTCTACAGAATTCACTGGGGGGTTCTGGAGGCTCGAACCAGTGCCCCAGAATTATTTTCTCATTGATATATCACCTCATTTTGATTTCTGATTTGATTGTCAAGTGAAATTCATGCCACATTTTGTTTCATGCTTTATAATATTCCTTCTACTCAGGAATTTCATCTATTTTAGTGGTTTGCAATTATTGAAGTAAAGTGTATAATCTTTACTGTTAGTTTTACATTTAGCTGTGTAAGTAATGCAACTTTTAATTTAATTGGTTTAGTGATAATATGTTTTAAGTATACGACATCTAGTATTAAGTTTTCTATATATTGATTTGATTGGCTACTTTTGATATCTACCTCCCATTTTCTATGATAAATTACCAAATAGATATTTGAAAGTTAAATAATTTCATGTAAGTTATGTTGGTACCTAAAGTTTAAGAAAATAACTAATTTTAAGTTAATATGCAAATCGACTGATATGACCCATATCGTGAGCAGCACTAATACTTGGTATTCGTATAACCTATAATATACAGATGTTTAGCATGTGTGTTCATGGGTAAAGTGGCCACATGTGAGGGTAGTAACATGTGTCTCTCCTCCGGCAGTCGTCCAAGCATGAGCAGCAGTTGGAACTACAGCTGCAGCACCTGCGGGACCAGTTTAATGTGCGCAAGTCCAACATGACGGAGCAGGTGTCGACGCTGGAGGTGCTCCGGGAGGAGGTGGGTATTGTTGGGCACGCTATATGGCATTACATACAGCGTATGTATGGTGGGTATGGCACGCCATACTGTATGGTATGCCGCTGTATGGCGGCAAAATCACGCTAGCGCCTACCCATGGTGTCCTCCAGGCTATTAGCGTTGATCACGGTAAGCAGTAGTAATGGGACTTTGTAGATAAGCTGCGGGTGTAAGAGGCACTCATCGGCAGCCTGCCTATCATCTGACACAATCGTCCTTTGAACTTTAAGGATTCATGCCCGTGCCACCTCTTGGATGGCTTAATCTTCATCAATCGTCAATCAAGTTGTAACCTATCTACACCGATGGAAAGGTTGTGAAGAGTTCTCCTTCAAGTTCAAGTATGTTTATTGAGACAAGAAAAAATACATCTCAAAGGAATACAGAAGCTTAGGCTATTTCTACCCCCCCCCCCTTCCCTAGAGAGTTGTCTTGTATTTTCTGCAGGCAGCTTGACATTTATATGGCTAGGCTATCTACGGGCTCACCATAGCCCATGTTACTTGGAACTTTTTGTTCCAGGTAGCGAATCTTTAACAACAACAAGGCTAGGCTAGTATATTGTGCGCGTTAACAAATCAAAAGTGAGGATCATCATTATGATACAAGTTTTTATCTCGAAGGAACACTCTTCAGTCCTCCTGGATGGTATGTGTTATACTTCATAAGCAGCTTAGGGACAACTATAACGAATTAAGTATATTTCTGATACACAGAAATGGAGGCACTGTATCTGATGCCTCCATTATTATGTGAAAATTATGTGATCTTTTTACTAATTTTAAATTGACTTATAACCACCGTATTGGGAAGCCACTTCGGTAACGCTAGTCTTGGTGCCTTCTTATGATAATTACTCACGTACTTCGGTACTTCAAGACTGATTAGAATGTCGAACAAAAAGTTCAGGTTTGATTAAGAGTAAGCCATCTGCTGTCATTCATTCTCAATTCCAAACACCCCTAATTAACCATTTGGACTCCAATTGGTTTTATGGAACTGCATTCTGAATTCCACACTTAGGTCCGCAGTTTGCCTGTATGCTGTAATAGTTCGACGCGTGCTGTAAATCTGTCTACCTGCAAATGACTGTTTATAACTGTTAATGTCATAAAGTACAAAACCGTATACTTTCATGAGAAAAATTGCACAACCGCTTTTAGTCATTTTTTTTCCTGTGCTCACTTGTGTAAAAAATAATAATAAAAACCACTTTCCGTGTTCCAAAGTGCACAACTCAAAACTTTGTAGAGTGTACTTCTTGTACACTCGTGTGAAGAACACTGTGTTGATCCTACAGTGTCTTCCCCTCTCTACTTAATGTGTTGCAAAGTGTGGCCCACAACTTGCATTATTTGTGTTTACCAAATAATGGTAAACTGTAGAAATATATAGAAATAAAAACCAATAGAAATAGAACTAACTAGAGAAATAAAAAAACAACTATAGAAATAAATAAAAAGGTGCTAGAAGATTACGGGGTGGGGAGGGGGGTTGTGGATTGTGGGTAATGAAAGGGGGGGGGGGGTTAAGAGGCTGAGAGAAAGGGGGCGAGAAGGTTCTTGTCGAAATTGCCTTGTTGCGTTGACAAAGGTAATAAGGTAGGTAGCGTTACGTCTTATAGTACATAGCTTACTTACTACACTTACATCAACATTGATATAGTTTTTTTTACAAAGTTTACGGTTAAAATTGTATAGTAGGCTACAGCATGATTATTGTAAGACATTCTGTAGGAACCCTAAGATCTTTATATTTCAGCAGACAACTGGCATTTATGAGAAATTTGTAATTTGGATATTTCGTCAATTTATATGCAATGGCCTCCAGTGTGGTCTTAAAACTGAGCACAGATGCGCTATGTAAATGTATCCCAGGCGGCAAGTGTCGAGGCATCACCTGTCATAAAAATCAATTAGTAACTTACTCGTAAATGGTTGTACATTTATAATTAGTGTATAAAATCCATGTATAAAATTAATAATGTATAAGTTTATATAAGAAAAGTAAATAATAATAACCTAGTGATCATTGTACTTATACATTATTATATATAATAAAAAACAGCCATGTCTATATGGCCTAAGAAATGAAAAAGAGTGTATAGAGTGGTCATTGTTACAGCACCAACGACATTAGTGATGAACAAATAGTGTAGTGTAGTGTGTACATTACTGATACAGTAATAAAACAGGAAGCCTATAATAAACTTTATTTAAAGATCTCTACCTTGTATAGTGAGACATAACACATCCTTAATCTTTATATGATCTGGAATCAAGTCTACTTAATTTAAAACTTAACAATTAAAGTTTTTTAGGCAAAAAAGAAGTAAATAAGACAAACAATAAAATATTGCTTGCAATTTTGAGTGGTCAATATTAGCAAAAAAAAATTCAAATTACTAAGACAATACAAATAATTTAATTTGAGACCAACATACCATGATTATTGTAAGACATTCTGTAGGAACGCCTAAGATCTTTATATTTCAGCAGACAACTGGCATTTAGGAGAAATTTGTAATTTGCATATTTCCTAAATTTAAATGCAATGGCCTTCAGTGTGGTCTTAAAAGTGAGCACGGATCCGCTATCACAATAACATGAATTTATAGGAATGCACGAAACTTGAGTTAGAAAGAACATATATAAGTTAGAAGGAATATTTTGTATAAAACTATAAAGGAATGGCACGAAAAAGGCAAACAGTCTGTAAGCTGTGAATTCTATCCCTGTAGCCCTCGTAATACTTGTCACTGTCCTCCACTCTTTGTTTCGCAAGTAAAAATGTTTAATTATAATTTAAAAAAAAGAATACTTTAGTCACCTAGCTATATGCAGAAGTTTAGGAAATAATATATACGTCGTTTCTCGGTGTATATACGCTAAGAGATTCCGGTAGTCGTGTAGTATATTCAGGGATACCTTGAGGTTACCTTGAGGTGCTTCCGGGGCTTAGCGTCCCCGCGGCCCGGTCGTCGACCAGGCCTCCTGGTTGCCGGACTGATCAACCAGGCTGTTGGACGCGGCTGCTCGCAGCCTGACGTATGAGTCACAGCCTGGTTGATCAGGTATCCTTTGGAGGTGCTTATCCAGTTCTCTCTTGAACACTGTGAGGGGTCGGCCAGTTATGCCTCTTATGTGTAGTGGAAGCGTGTTGAACAGTCTCGGGCCTCTGATGTTGATAGAGTTCTCTCTCAAACGTAGATAGAGTTCTCTCTCAAAAGTATGGGATGAGTATATACTTCGTCTAATAACACCACCTTTAAATCCTCCAGAGTTAGATAGGCCTTAAGCCCAACACCAGACCAGACCAATATTTAGTGATTGTGATGACCTATCTGTATATATTTTTGGTTATTATTCACGCGTTTGGTTACTACAGATCAACATGCTGACGGAGCAGAAAATGGACTTGGAGCGCAGGATAGACAGCCTGATGGATGAGCGGGAAGGTCTCAGCTCCAACCTGGACGCCACTTCTGACAGGCTGGTGATGCTGGAGAAGCAGTCAAGAGAGCAAGAGGCAATGGTGAGTATTCTGTCTGGACTGGCAGAAAGACGGTCAAAGAGTGACCCCGAGGATCCAGCAACAACTCGTCCTTCTAACAGAACGTCGCATTTTGACGCATACTGTACTTAAGGCGCAGGACTCGCAATTCTGTAGCGCGGGTTCGATTCCCGCACGAGGCAGAAACAATGGGCAGAGTTTCTTTCACCCTATGCCCCTGTTACCTAGCAGTAAATAGGTACCTGGGTGTTAGTCAGCTCTCACGGGCTGCTTCATGGGGGTGGAGGCCTCGTCGAGGACCGGGCCGCGGGGACACTAAAGCCCCGAAATCATCTCAAGATAACCTCAAGATAAGGCCAAAAATTGTCGTACTTAAAAATGGTAGCGTTGGAAAAAAAAGGTTTCTCAACGTCAAGAAACTGTCGTACTAAAGTGCCCTTATCCTAACCTACCAGCGGCCCCAAAACAGAAAACGGGACAGTATGTCGATTTTGCGAGCCGCTACCAATTTTTAGTACGGCGATTTTTAGCCTGGTTGATACCTGGTTGATGGGGTTCTGGGAGTTGTTCTTCTCTCCACGCCCGGCCCGAGGCCAGGCTTGACTTGTAGATAGAGTATACGTCAAAACGCGTGCCTTGGAGTGCCTTGGATAGAGTATACGTCAAAACGCGTGCCTTGGATAGAGTATACGTCAAAACGCATGCCTTGGAGTGCCTTGGATAGAGTATACGTCAAAACGCGTGCCTTGGAGTGCCTTGGATAGAGTATACGTCAAAACGCGTGCCTTGGAGTGCCTTGGATAGAGTATACGTCAAAACGCGTGCCTTGGAGTGCCTTGGATAGAGTATACGTCAAAACGCAACGTTCTATTAAGAGGACGGATTGTATAGTGATTTGGACGCTGGTTAGCGCTTACAAAATGTCTTCCAGACATTAAAAATGTAGAGATAAGCTAGTTTGTCCAATGCATAGACGTACATACAGTAGGTGGTAACGTTACCTGTCACTAAAACCCTTCATTCACGTAGCTTGGGCACCTTCATGCTGTAGAGACAGATTATGGAGTGGGGGATCGTGTTGATGAACAATGAGTGCTTAAAACTGATATATTTTCTTAGATTGCATTATACAAATTGGCTATTCCAAAACTGACTTGCCCGTTTTGTTTGTAAGATTAAATGGTCTTTATTTTTAAAAGATGAATGATAGCCTGGTATTAAATTGAAGTTACTGAACTATTATTTGTTAAATTGTTGAAATACATGCTATAAGTGATGCTTGTCTTTAATATCTATTAAATGTTATCTCGTTAAGCTTATGTATTTATGTAGCTCCCAGAGTATTGGGAAGGAAGAAGTGATGTTTGTCCTTGGCCTTACCTGGCAGTCTCTCCTACAGCTGCGGAACAGAGATAGAGATCTGGATGACTTACGGCACACCAACCTCTCGCTGACGGACCGTCTGGAGGCCTACAGCAGGAACTCCTCCTCCCCCTCCATGGGTCACACCTCCCTCCAAAACGAGATAGACATGAGCGACCATGAAGGTGAGTGGCAACTCATAGTTATCTTGAGGTTATCTTGAGATGATTTCGGAGCTTTAGTGTCACAATTTTTAGTACGGTGATTTTTAGCCTGCTTGATACCTGGTTGATACCTGGTTGATACCTGGTTGATACCTGGTTGATACCTGGTTGATACCTGGTTGATGGGGTTTATGGGAGTTCTTCTTCTCCCCAAGCCCGTTAACCGCTGATAAAGATCCTACATTTTAAGGTTTAGTCAATAATCCAGGAACTGTGTCCTATATGCATTAAAATTCACGCTGTCTTATGAGGCTCGTCTCATTGACTGTTAAGTGTCCTATTGTTGTAGTGATAGTGATGCAAGAGTTAACGTGTGCTTCTCTCTCCCTCAGTCTCTCGACCGCACTCTCATCCCAGTATACCAGAGAATCTCCTCGATCTGGATGAGGACGACATTATCGAGTGCGACGACCCAGTCCTCTACCCGTCTACTGACTCAGAGTCACTCAAGATGGTGAGCACCGCCGTCCACTTCGAACTTTTGTAGCTGTCTGCCTCCTTAAACGCCCGTTTCCCCCCCCCCCCTCACTAATGATCGTTCACAGCTCATTCCACCCTTCTTCAGTGGCCCTACCAGACATGTCCTTCCACCTTTCTTTACTGAGTGCTATAATGTGTTCTGTAGCTGTTATTTACGATGCTAACATCCAAGTTATGTCTTGCCTAACACCTCTATCCACCGACGTCTTTGGTGAACCAGGTTTTATTCACAAACTAATGACGTGTGTCCAGAGTCACCATATTTCTTCCTAGCATTTGGCTCTTTCATTTTACCCACCCTTTCAGTTTTTTTTTCAAGACAACTAACAATAGCTCTTGAATCTCAAATCGTGATAAATTGTCCTAACTTTTAGGCCATGGGCGTCTCATAAAGCATTGTGTGTGACTGTGTGAGAGACTTTTCTCACCTGTGCAAATACTATAATGTGCCTTATATGGCTCTCAAGTGTTAGCTTATTTCGGAACCTTTAAGGCGCGAGGACACTGCTTGGAGCCACGGCCTGCTACAATGATTTTCATACAGATATGTCACGCTATTGTGAATTCCTAGTGAATGTGTGTTTAATTATTGCTTTTCCTGAATCTCAAATTGCTCAAGCTCAATTTTTTACACATTTGTGTCTAAATGTGATTTGTAGTGTGGTGTTTTTTTTATTTTATTTTAGTTTAGATAGACCAGAGAGCAATTATCTTGAGTGCATGTGTGGCATTTTTGTTGTCATTGTCTAATTTCAATTCTTTGTTTCTTTTCAAGGGCACAACTTCTGTAAGTGACACCACCCCACTACCAGCCTGCTGTATTAGGCTGTAATGTAGCTGGCACCAAGCAGCACTGTAGTAGCCTAGCTTCACCTCAGATACACTTTTTAGTTCAGTAGTTTTGTAGTGCTAACAAAAATGAATTGATAGTCGTGCATTCACTCGGCTTCCATGTTTATTGAATTCAAGGCTTTATGCCTATACTTTATGCCCTGAATTAACATGTTAGTTGCTGAAAGTCACTTTATGCCTCGATGCTTGTGAAGCTTTCATTTTTCTCAGGTATTACCTTCAAAGTTTTGCTAGATTTCTGTATGAAGATGCACCGTCAGTTTTGTTACATAGAAATACATGTACTTTTATGTAGCTATGAATCCTAATCCTATAGTAGATTTAATTGTTCACACATTTAGTAATACTGTACCGTAGATGCTAACTGATCATGGTTTAGGCTGCATCACTACGTCACCCCGATGGATTAGTTCATTAGTGACTACTGTCCACTCATCTACTGTAAGATCTCTGACTAAATGTTTAGGCTGTAGTAGAGTAGCATGTCTGTGTGAGCTTCCTAGTTGTATCAACAAGAATACTTTCATAGGTCGGCATATTTGTATTTGCCATGAATTCATAGCTGTGCGGTGAACACGACGAGCATCGGTAAGTTTCTTAGAAATTAAGATATCTTTTGACATCATGTTTGTGTAGCTAGAGAGGCCTTCTCTTAGTCCTTAATCATGTTTTAGTGTGTTGGCAAAAATGTCCTCATTTGGGGAGACTCGAGTCTGGACGACTGTGGAGTTATGAATTAATGATGTCTTAAGATGTTGCTTGTTATTGAAATCGGGGCGTAGTGGCAGTATCATTAGGAAAGTTGATTATCTTAATATATAATAGTTAGGGGTATAACATAGAGATATAGAACTTCTATACTTTAGAAGTTTAGAACCGAAACCTCACAGTTCATTAAGTTTTGGTTTAATATTTCAGTATTCACAAGTAATTGGGAGGTTTTAGGAAAGCTAGTGTGTTCAAGTCAGAACTTAGTTCTTGATCACGATGTGTTCAGAGTTCTTAACTCTGAACACGTGTGTTCAGAGCATTGTTCAGAAAGATCCTAGTAGATAGGCCGGTAATTTTTTTATACGTGCTTAGAAGTTTCATTAGAAATAGCGTTTCTTTGAGAATTAAATGTGAAATGAAAGTAGACGATAGTAGTCAATGGAAGGAGACTTGTGAGCTGCGTGGGAGAGAGAGGTACTCATTTAGTTGTGCTTGCGGGGGTTGAGCTTTGGCTCTTTGGTCCCGCCTCTCGACTGTCAATCAACTGGTATATAAATATAAGGTGTATAAGAGGTATGTAAGAGTGAGTGTAAATGCTGGTCTCTGTACCCTCAATAGTATTTAATAGAGTGAACACCGTGAGTGAGTTCGCAGCTCATTGTACAATGTAAATTGGCTACACAGTATTTAATTAGCGCCTTTGGCGTCGGGAAACAATGTAATGTACTTAGTAGTGCAGAGATAACATACTAAGTAGGTTAGGTAAGGTCGGTGTTTTCTATGAATCTTTTCAAGGGAAACTATTATGTTAAGTATGTCACCTATGCACATATTTAATAAGTCAATATTGACTTATTAAATTTGCGAGAACGGGTTGGCAGAGAACATGCCCCAGTAATTCTGTTGAACACAAATAACCTAACACGCACATGTGATTATAAAGGAAAGTGAAGACATTTGGGCTCATCCAAGACCCCTTATCAAGTTATTTCAAGTGTGAAGGGTTAGGTTAGTTGATGAGAGTTATTTACGGGTAGTAAAACTGTTGAGGTCAGATGTAAACTATAATTGGGGGAGTCTTTGACCTACTTGCATGGTTTTGTGTATTAACTTGCAGGAGGGAGTTGTATGGTGGTTGTGGTAGGTTGTGAAGTGGCTATAACCGTAATCTTTGGTTGTGGTAGGTAGTGAAGTGGCTATAACCTTGACCTTTGGTTGTGATAGGTAGTGAAGTGGCTATAACCTTAACCTTTGGTTGTGGTAGGCAGTGAAGTGGCTATAACCTTGACCTTTGGTTGTGGTAGGCAGTGAAGTGGCTATAACCTTAACCTTTGGTTGTGGTAGGCAGTGAAGTGGCTATAACCTTAACCTTTGGTTGTGGTAGGTAGTGAAGTGGCTATAACCTTGACCTTTGGTTGTGGTAGGCAGTGAAGTGGCTATAACCTTAACCTTTGGTTGTGGTAGGTAGTGAAGTGGCTATAACCTTAACCTTTGGTTGTGGTAGGCAGTGAAGTGGCTATAACCTTAACCTTTGGTTGTGGTAGGTAGTGAAGTGGCTATAACCTTGACCTTTGGTTGTGGTAGGCAGTGAAGTGGCTATAACCTTGACCTTTGGTTGTGGTAGGCAGTGAAGTGGCTATAACCTTAACCTTTGGTTGTGGTAGGCAGTGAAGTGGCTATAACCTTAACCTTTGGTTGTGGTAGGTAGTGAAGTGGCTATAACCTTGACCTTTGGTTGTGGTAGGCAGTGAAGTGGCTATAACCTTAACCTTTGGTTGTGGTAGGTAGTGAAGTGGCTATAACCTTAACCTTTGGTTGTGGTAGGCAGTGAAGTGGCTATAACCTTAACCTTTGGTTGTGGTAGGTAGTGAAGTGGCTATAACCTTGACCTTTGGTTATGGTAGGCAGTGAAATGGCTATAACCTTGACCTTTGGTGGTTTACAGCTGCGGCAGGAGGTTGTGGACGTGATCGGTCAGGTTCGAGTGATGATCGACCAGCTAAGACACAGACGGAGGAACTCCCTCACCTCTCTCTCCACCAACTCCTCCGATGAACTCTCGCCGGATAAACTGAAGGTAAGGTCATCGCTGCCCACCCTCACCCAAACTCTTACTCTTGTCCAGCCGTTTAAATGATGACATTTATGGTCATCTCAATCGGGGATGCAAGGAGAGTATTAAAGAACATACACTGAACAAAAGCATTTTGGCCAAAATATTGCTAATGTATAATTTTCATTGTCCAAGAAAATTTGTTTTTAAGTAATTGTTAGTTTGCACTGGGTCGATATATTTGAGCGTGTGCAGTCATAAAGACTGCACAGGCGACCCAGCTTCATATCCATATGAGAAACAAGTAGCAATTTAAGTGGTAAACATTTTCTCTAAAGTGATTCCCGTTGTCGTACCTTGTCAAATGCTCAATCAGTCCTCAGGAAGGAGATCCGCTCAAGAGAATGGATCTCTCTCTTAGGAGTCGTTTATCATGTTATAATAAACATGTATCGTGACCCAGCCTTCTGCTGCCCCCCTCAGAGCGGCGTGCTGGGCGGGGTGGTGCGCGAGCTACGGGGCCTGGTCAGAGACCTCCTGCGGCGGGAGGCCCAGGGCGAGTGTGCCTCCTGTGGCCGCAGCGAGGACAGACTGCAGCTGGAGCAGGAGGTCCACAGGGCGCTGGAAGCCGTCGACAAGCTCAACATCGAACTTGCTGACGTGAAGGATAAACTCAAGGGCAAGGTGAGGTGCTCAAGCAAACATTTTCCAATGATAGAGGCTCAGATTTGTTGTACTTGAAGGTATAACTCGTTGGTATAAATATTTTTGTTATTCATTACACTATATTCATTGGTTGTTTCAGTTGTTTATTTACATAAATAATCTCACTTTGTTTTACTTATTTTCATAAATTGTGTGAAACTTGCTGTCTACACTTCTTACATGATAAATACACTAAGAACATAACAATGACCTTGGCGTATTCGCTAAACGTACACTGAAATCAAAATCTTAGGCAAATCATTTGTATAACCTGTTCGCGTGCCCAAATGTTGCTCATTCACGAACACAATGGTTGTGTTGCAGACGGAGGAGGCCGCCGACCTGGGCCACCAGCTGACACTCGGCGAGGCTCAGCTCAAGGCCGTGGCTGAACAGCGGGACAACCTCAAGCATGACCTTAGCAACACCCACCTGGCAAAGGACGAGCTCATCAAGAAGGTGAGGCAGAGTGAAGGGTAGAGTAGGCATGAGGGAAGCAGATGAAGGGATAGGGAGAGAAGAATAGAGGAAGAGGTGAAAGGGAATAACAAGCGTTGAATGGAAAGGCTGTGGAATGGAAGAAGAATACGAAATAGGAAGGAAACTCGTAGGAGTAAAAATTTGTATAAAGAATTGGTTTAAAAGAAGAGGACAGGCAGTGAAATAATGTAAGCGGTTGGTAGAATAAGCGAGAGGAGCTTTGGGAGAACAGTGTAGGAGGGAGGTGTAGAGGGAAGGGAAGATAGAGCGTGGTAAGAGGATGTAAAGAGACGATAAGTGAGAGTGCATTGTGTAGGGAGGAGAGCAGACAGCAGCAGACAATCCCCTGTGAGCACAGCCAATAACAAACCTCCGCCCCGCAGGCCTGGGACATGCGGGACAACGCAGTGGCCCGCAAGAACGCCTGCGAGATTGAGTTGGCGAGAACCAGGATTGATGTGATGCAGATCAACTCTCAGCTCATGGAGGCCATCCAGCAGAAGGTGGAGCTCTCCCAGCAGCTGGAGCAGTGGCAGGTGATTGTGCTTCTCTTCAACCTGTATTGGTCTTCTTGTTCGTGTTCATGTATTTACCAATGTAATGGTGCTATCTTTTTTTATACAGGCACTTGTGCTAGTTACATTTTAATTTATTTATAATACAGTACATGTGTGTGTGTGCATAGATTGACATGTAACATTTGTATACAGGTGGACATGCAACAGCTGTTGGACGAGCAGATGAGGCGAAAACTAAGCAAGCTTGAGATGGGAGGAGGAGCGGCAGCTGCTGCCGCTGCTGCTGCCCGACGACAGGCTGCCAATGCCAGCGACTCTGACTCCTCGTGTAGTGGCAAGACCTCTCCCAGGAAGAACTCTCGCCTCTTTTCCATTCTCACTACCCTCAAGCGGTAACCTCAAGACGCCTTCCGGTTACCTTCGTTATCACCAACTTTGTCATCTCCAGCAACCTCATATTATCCCAACAGACTACTCTCATCTTCAACTGCAAAAAAAAAGTGTAAAAACACCTCAAATCATATCTAGTATAATATTTCGAGCAATGAAGTTTATGCTGATGTCCACAAGAGTACCGTCTTCATCTTCAGTAACCTCGCAGTCATCTGGTTGATACCTGGTTGATGGGGTTCTGGGGTTCTTCTACTCCCCAAGCCCGGCCCGAGGCCAGACATGACTTGTGAGAGTTTGGTCCACCAAACATCTGCAACCACTGGCAGCCTGCAGCTATAATGTAGAGTCTCCAGAGTATATGGATGCAGTGGCCAGCTGCACCACTCTTTCTCCAGTGGCCCACTGACAACACCCAAACCCACGTCAGGAACCATCACAACACTGGGCTCACTATCACAACCTCTCCCGTCCATGTAATATTAGAAGACCCACCTCAGACAGCTTGGACTATTGTGGGTTTCCCGGAAAGAACGCCTTGCTGTTGCCGTCATTCTTCTGGCCCACACTGGACCTTTTTCTCGCTGCCTGCAACTCTCCAGTATTTCCGTCTTAGTTGACATCAAGCCACATTTTCTATAACTTGAACTTGAAGCGTCTTTTATAGAAGTGATCAACTCTTAATACCTCCTTTAAAAAGGACAAATTACGTCTGATGAGAAGGGTCTAGATGCTCGCAGTGAGGCTGTTTTTTTCCTCCATTGTAACGAAAACTTAAAAGTTCTGGATGACGTGAGTTATTTCCAAACTTCTTTACTCTCCTTGCACTCTTTGCCACACTGACGTATGGCAGACAAGTCTGCCAAATCAAAACAAATCAAGGCGAATAAGAGCACGTGGGAAGGTTGTTGGAGATACTTAATATGTGTTACTGGGGGCTGCCAGTCCCATCCAACACATCCTTAATTTGTCCAGTACACTTTAAGAAACAGCTATCGATAAGTTCATTAGTATTTGGCCAGTTTGATTGGAGTGTTGAACATTGCTGCTGCTGCAATGAGTACTTCATAATCTATTTGTCTCGCAATAAACGAACGTTTTAACGATTGATTTCATGTGGTGGATGGGACCTGTCTCCTCCCGCCACCAGTGTTCGTGTGCGCTCCGCAGCCAAAACAACAGAAAATATGAACAAACTTGGCGTATTGCGTCAGAACGTATCGTCGACACACGCATTTACTATTAACTTGAGTTGGGTCCTAAGCTTTAATCCTAGTTTTGTCAGCTTTGATCATGTCTGGCCTTAAGTACAGTATAACGAAGCGTGTAGAGTTCGGATTAAGCTGGCATCAGTGGTAAGTGTTGTTGCTGACCATCCCAGGCTATAATGGTCGTGAATCTTGTGTGTGCTGGACGTGTCTTGGACTTGTTACAAGAGTCACACTGATACAAGTTGAACAAGCTGGGAAAATTAGTTTTTCTTAAAACATAGATGAAATATATATATATATATATATATATATATATATATATATATATATATATATATATATATATATATATATATTATATATATATATATATATATATATATATATATATATATATATATATATATATAATTTTAAAATATAATAAATTTATTTTATATTGATAGTTATTTTAGTTATAATACTTAGCTGTGATATATTGAGCTCTACTTGGCTTACATGAGATATGTACTACTGTTGCTGTCTGTGGACAAACTCACTAGTCTGTACACCACAACAACACAAAACTATAGTGTAGCTCTTCTGATTAAGATATTTTAATTTGGATTTGCCTTCGCTAACATTATCACAATATTCCAGATCTCTAGTGTGTTATATTTTCTCTTCTATAATCTTTTTTGAACTCCTCTTTGCTAAGTTACAAATTCGAAGTAGTTTATGCAGTGTTTATCCCAGTGCGAGGAATGTGGCTGCATGCACTATACTCTGTCTCGGTGATAGTGTCTCTTGCCAGTCCCCCTAAAACCTCCTGGGATAGTACGTGGACCTCGGAAAAAAAACGTTATCAAATTTTGACAAGAATTTATTAACCTCATCGTATATTGATTTCGTTTAGCCTGTTTATAGAGTCCATATGAGTTCCTAGGTTGCAAACGGACCAAAGTCACAGGCGCCTGTTGGTCTTCCTGCGTATATGGACGCGACTTAGGCTCATGCGCGGTTTCTTTGATAGTAAGTGTTTGCTTCTCTGTCATTATCGTCCACAATCCTATGGTTTCTTCCCTCGAAAACCTGAATATTCCTTATATACAATTTTCCTGCGATAGAAAGGCCAGTGTCTATCGACTCAGGAAGTAACAGGAAAGCTACCCTTTTGAACGTTTAATTCTTTTTAAATAATTATTTTTCTTGTTTACGATCCTGAGTTACAGAGTTAGCATAGAGTCGTCTTGGCGGCTACAATCCAGGTGTTGAGGGTGTTGATCAGTGGTTCTAATAGCCACGTACTTGAAACTCCTCCAAAAATATTGATCGCCTTTGGCTTGTGACGGAAGATGTCTCTGGCTAACTGGACTCGTGGATAACACAGGTTGTTATTTCCGCATTACACACGCCATCTGGGGCCTCTCCCTACCTGCCTCTTCTTCCCTCTCCAACTTCAAACTTGGCCACCTCATTGTCAATTGGTTTTGTTGTGACTTTGCATCATTTCTTGACGTATTAATATAAATCTGCTTTTATTGACTCGAGTCATACACACTAAATCCCTGGCACGCTTGATATAAATTATAATTTTTAAATTCGCTTAAAATTAAAAAAAACACATGTGTGTATATAAATATATGCGTACATACATTCAAGCATAATCCATACATCTACATATATACATAAAATATAAAAGCTGAGCACCTCAGACATTCCATGTGTTAATTCCATTGTTTGAATAGGTTTAAGTAATTCCCAGTAACTAAGGTGAAAATTATCCGGAATGTAATTCCTGTCTGGGTTTCTTTTCTCTCACTAACTAGATGTAAATAAAGCACTTGTATATACCAAGAGCCACACAGTAGGTGGGAGGAGGTGCGGGCGACACCCGCGGAAGCCGCTCTGGTCACCTCGGAGGATTTGATGGATTTGTTCATTTTCTTGAACGTATGTAATGGTTGCACGAATGGTCCCTCCTTTCACCCAATGCCGCTATTAATGAAGCGGTGAAATAGATGCCCGGGAGTTAGCTGGCTGTTGTGGGTTGCATCCTGGGGAGGGTCAGGAGTTGGTCTTATGGGACCTCGATAAGCCTACCATGCCCCCTGTTTCCGAGAAAGGGAATTATGTATATCAATATTGCAAGCCATAATTGCATGGCTTCAATAAGGCACAAAGATATAATAAGTTGTGACATTACAAGTGTAGGAAACTCGCACTGTCCTCCCGAGTGACCATTCCAAAGCAATGATATGAAAGCACTGTATATTTAATCACTAGCAATTCAGCATAAAGACAAACTAGTGTGGTTTCTAGCAGTGTCCCCTACATATCCTCTATTTTCTATACCGGGTTTTGTGCAGGGGGACTTGGACATTCTGACCATTATCTCTCTCACTTCTCGAAGGATAATTGGGCCTTATTTTACTTTTTTAAGCTATGATTTTCTCATTGCACTACGATGCATCATAACTTTTTACATGTTAGTCAAGTAAAAGATGTACGTTTTTGGGGAGATGAACAAAATGAATGCCTTAAATATATATTTATATGTATCCGTCCAGCAGTATCCTATTGTCTCAGTGAGATTATTGATAGCTGTTAACAGGTTCACATAAGGATTGCCTAGCATATCCCTAATGGTTCTTTAGCAGAATCTAGTTGTAATAGTTGTAAAGAGAACATGAGAAGCGAGGCATGTGTGTGTGTGTGTGTGTGCTAGGCTGCGGCCACCGTCTCAGGTGGAGAGAGAAGACCTCGTCTGGAAGCAGCAGCATCTAACCAGCACTTGCAACACAACTATTGAAGTAAAGCTAGAATGTTAAGGAGATGTTCAGTGTCCACTAGTGTGTTGGGACACTTGGGATGATGAAGCATCTGTATACTAGTGCAATAAACTCTAGCATAAACACCGTAGTCTTCTTCTTATACCCCTTAAACAATGTTTTACCAGAGGACCACTGTCTCTAGTGCCGTCGACGGGGTCAGGAAGCTGGCGGTTTGTCAATCGTCCTCTGTTTATGCATATTTATTAAATTGTTGATTTTTGCTATATTGGAGATGGATTAAGTATTTAATCTGTAAGGTGCAAGCTACTATGGCCAAGCAGCAGCCATCACACAATATGGGAATATGCTCCAGATATGCGCGTAGCATTGTCTTCCTGTGTTCCAAATTGGAATCAACTACTTACGAACATCTTCATTAAATAAAAATTAGAAATATATATAATGTTTACTGTGTCTTTTTCACTAGAATTTTATACAAAATGTATTTTTTATTTTTCTATATTCTTCCTAAAAATAGAAATATGAAATTTAATTGAATAAGTTCCATACATAAATATGTATTTATCACGTGTCAATAATAAATAAAGGAACATAGTTCACAGGGATTTATTACACAGGCATACTTGGTAGCAATACAAAATGCAGTTCTGGCTGCGGTTCGCAGTAAAAAAAAATGAAGTTGGAAAACGCTGCCCAAGTGTTACGTGGGGACTTGAAATGGCAATAGAGCAGTTTAACAAGCGGTTGAACCA
The DNA here is from genome assembly GCF_040958095.1 of Procambarus clarkii. Lineage (NCBI taxonomy): Eukaryota > Metazoa > Arthropoda > Malacostraca > Decapoda > Cambaridae > Procambarus > Procambarus clarkii. The sequence continues at coordinate 18,566,342 of NC_091219.1, forward strand.
AGCTCTCACAAGTCAAGCCCGGCCTGGGGAATAGACGAACTCACAGAACCCCCATCCAGCAGGTAATAACATTACGGCTCACTTCTTCTGCAGCCAAGGGAGAGTGAGCGTGTGGAAGGTGGGACTAGGAGCGTCACTGGTCAGTAGCGACCTCAACACTGACAGCGGAGGGTGGCCGGTGGACGCCCTCCACCTCTATCCCCTTACCAGCTAAGTAGAGAGAATTAGGGCTGCCAGAGTTACATATTATTGTCATTTTCACTGTTATCATCATGATGGTTGTACTATCGTAATGATAACACATGGGATTTAATTTGTACTATACATAACCAAGGAGTGCCGGACCAACCGGGCTGTGGTGGGTATGTGGGCCTGCGGGCCGCTCCAAGCAACATAAGGATTGCCTAGCATATCCCTAATGGTTCTTTAGCAGAATCTAGTTGTAATAGTTGTAAAGAGAACATGAGAAGCGAGGCATGTGTGTGTGTGTGTGTGTGTGTGTGTGTGTGTGTGTGTGTGTGTGTGTGTGTGTGTGTGTGTGTGTGTGTGTGTGTGTGTGTGTGTGTGTGCTAGGCTGCGGCCACCGTCTCAGGTGGAGAGAGAAGACCTCGTCTGGAAGCAGCAGCCAACCAGCACTTGCAACACAACTATTGAAGTAAAGCTAGAATGTTAAGGAGATGTTCAGTGTCCACTAGTGTGTTGGGACACTTGGGATGATGAAGCTGGACCAAACTCTCACAAGTCAGTAGTAGAAGAACTACTTCTAGGGGAGAAGTAGAACTCCCAGAACCCCATCAACCAGGTATAATACGACCCATCCTCCTGTTTAGATAGTAGTTTTTGTAACAATGTTTACGTAGTACAAAGATTGACGTACTAAGAAAATAGTAGAATTTTGTACTATTCACTATAATTTATAGTCCGAAAAAATGAAGCTAAAAAACAAACTTAAATATCCCAAAGCCTAGTGTAACACACACATGTACTATATTAGGCCTCAGATAGCGTGTGTTAGGCCTGGGAAGGTTAGGCTAGGCTAGTTTAGTGTATCTTTGCAACATAAATATAAAATCTTTTCCAGTTTGTCCAAATTCAATAGTACCGATTTCTACTTTCTAATAGCGCTGAACATCGGTACATGTACTATGGTCTTCATCGTTACTATAAGTACTACCACAACAGGAGGATGGACTGAAATAGGATAATTAAACAAACTTGATCACAAATAGTATTGTTTTGTTTAGGGTTGACATGTTAGTCAGCTGTCACAGGCTGCTTCCTGGTCGAGGACCGGGCCGCGGGGATACTAAAGCCCCGAAATCATCTCAAGATAACCTCAAGATAAGATACACTACAGCTAAGCACCGAAGGGTATTATTTTTGTTTGCTTGTAGAATAGGTTTTTATACTGTGATATAAATATACAGTTTTCCTTTTACGTTAGGTGATTGTGCCCCTCCTAGTAACTTTCTAGATCCCGACGGCAACTCACATACACACAATGTTCCCAGTTGTTGTTGTTGTTATAGATTCAGCTACTCGGAGCAAGTTCCAAGTAGCACGGGCTATGGTGAGCCCGTAGTGGACTTACCTGGCACAGGAGCGGGGCAAGTAGCACGGGCTATGGTGAGCCCGTAGTGGACTTACCTGGCACAGGAGCGCTGGTGTCGATGTTCCCAGGAAGCACCCGCTTTATAACTAACGGTGTATCGGCCTAAAGGTTCCTTCTCTGGTAATCCGTAATGGTTGTCTTGTTTACGGTTGCTGATGTTGGGTTGTTTGAAGGCCTTCCAACCAGGAGAGCTGGTCAGGGACCGGGTCACGGGTCATTAATCCTAGGAACCACCTCAGGTTCAAATTCAAGTACGTTTATTGAGACAATAAAATACATCTCAAAGGGATAGAGTAGCTTAGGCTATTTCTACCCCCCCCCCCCTCCCCCGCAGGTTATCCCGAGTTGGTTCCGATTGGGGGAAGGAGAGAACGTTTAAACCAGTCGTTGGTTATCTGAAGAATTTCTGCTTTAATCTCTTGAGGTTCACTACCGCCCACAGGATGGGTATGGGGTGCATAATAAATTAACTAAACTAAAACCTGTAAAACCTTCCCAGTGCTATATAGTCGTAATGGCTTGACGCTTTCCCCCTGATAGTTCCCTTCCTTCCCTTACGAGGCAAAGAAAGCATTAGAGGTAATAAGTACAGTATACAAATTTTATACTGCCAGTATAAAATCAGTAAAGCAATTATACTATTGGGATCTCCTAAAAGCGAAAATATTGTACTCCTCGGAGCAGAGGCGAGATGTATCATCATATATAATGTACTGGAAGGTTAGATACTAACTTGTATGCAACAAATTCAACATACTGGAGTGAGAGAAACAGTATGAAGTATAAAATAAACCAAATGAAAAATAAGGTTGTCAAGCACAATTAGAGAACATAGTGAGAGCATTAAAGGGCCTCCACACTCGGCCACCTTCCAGAAAATATAAGAAATATTGCTGTAATGAAGGTTGTAGCGTTTAAGAACAACAACAAGGTTCTTCAGGAACTTACTACACTTCCATAACTATGGATTTCAGTTTATGAACTCAGCATGCAGCCCGTTCCCCTAAGGTTTCTCCAACGACAAGAAACTGTCGTACTAAAGTGTCCGTATCTTAACCTACCAGAGGACCCAAAACAGAAAACGGGACAGTATGTCAATTTCGTGAGTCGCTACCATTTTCTAGTACGATGATTTTTGGCCATAGGTAGAATATACGTCAAAATGCCAATCTCTATTAGGAGGACGGGTTGAGCATGTGCCTCTGTAACCCGGTCCACCACCGCCTGCACGTGATGAGTATTGGGTGCATGATAAATGACTAAATGGAAAATGGACTGAAGGCTATGGGGGGCGGCGAGCACAAACAACCTCAGAGACAGAGTGTGTATACAAGCTCTCGTAATCGACCACAAGTATATTAATAATGATATAAAGAAGGGGAAAACACTCCCTTGAGTACCAGAGACGGAATCCCTCCTCGGTAATAGTGGGATACCAGGGTAGGAACTTCTCCTTGGCAACAGTGGAGTACCAAGTTGAGAGAGTGTTGTGATAAGGTGTTGAGAGGTGGAGCCCACTTGGAGGTGTGGGAGAGGGGCTAAGATGTGCAGAGGGAGGAGAGTCTGGGTAATGTTGACGAGACGTTCTTGGGTAGGGGTAGGGAAAAAAATATTTTATTTATAAAATATTATATAATATTTTAGGAATAATAAGCTCAGGAATCTGTACATCAGTTGATTGACGGTTGAGAGGCAGGACCAAAGAGCCAGAGCTCAACCCCCGCAAACACAACTAGATGAGTACCCCAGAAGTGACTCGAACCCATACTGCCAACCCATACTGCTCTGCTGGCGTACAGGATCCCTTAACCGTTCGAGCAACACTACTATTTTTTTGACCAACACAACATTTTTGATCTATCAAAAATGGATCTAAGTTATATAAACCACAGCTAATGTTCAAATTACATTCTTTTGTAATCTGTATTAAAACAGATTCAATTATGTTCCTGTTATAAGTGCTTTTACAATTCGTTATTGAAGAAGCCATCTCCCAGTCAATTTGGTGAGTATTTTCTGACAGATGAACAAACAAAGCATTAGACAATTGGCCATGTCTTACAGAGTATTTATGTTGCGAAATTCTACATTTCAAATCTTTAGATGCTTGTCCAACATAGAACCTATTACAGTCTTTACAAGGTATTATAAAAGCACTTATAACAGGAACATAGTTGAATCTGACTGCAGATTCAGTCATCTGCCTCCCGATGACTGCACGAGTGGTGATGTTGAGAGATGCGGCACTCACTGTGGGGCAACAATGGTCAGGACGTGGCAGAGGTTGGAAGGTATCTATGTCTTCCATTTGTGTGAGGATAAAGACCAAAATATACATATGAGTGGAAATTTGACTCAGGATTGCACATATGAGGAGTGGTGTTAATGGTGGTAGCAAAGTGTTGCTGTTGTATGGAAAGTGTGTGGTGTAGTCGAGAGACTGAGTTTGTGAGTCGAATTATGTTTGGGAGTTAATCGCAGTTCACATAGGTTAGAATATGGTAGGGTAAATTAGAGTACGTTAAATAACAAGGCCTTAAATACAAGATCTATAACATGCACTGAGATAACTCACGATGAGCTACTGGATGCTATAAAAAGTGGCAGCTCTACTGCTCCGGGAAAAGATGGAGTAACGTATGACATACTTAATTATTTAGCCGGTATGAAACCTAGTCCCTTACTTGATTTGTTTAATATGAGTTATAAAGAGGGAAAGTTACCAAGAAAATGGAAAGAGGCTGTCATCATTCCTATCCCTAAGTCAAAAGGAGGCTACAGACCTGTTTCCTTAATATCCTGCTTTTATAAAATGATGAAAAGGATTTTGTTAAATAGGCTACTCTACCTTGTAGGGGATAACACGTCCAGTAATCTCTTTGGTTTTATCAAAGGCAAAAGTACTGCGGATTGTCTCTTAAAGTGTTTGTCTAATGTGGATGACAATTGTAGAGTTTTTGTTGATCTACAAGGAGCATTTGATAAAGCCAATGGGGAAGTAATCTTATACGAATTAGCCAATCTGGGAATAACAGGGAGATTGCTACACTGGATAAGGGATTATCTACAAGGCAGAAAAGGTCAGGTGTATTACCAGGGATACATGTCTGAGGAACGGAGGTTTCAGTTAGGTACCCCACAAGGGGGAGTATTAAGTCCCACCTTATTCAATGTATTAATGAACAGATTAGCATCAGAGATGTATCCTCCAGGGGTCACGACGATCATATATGCTGATGACATTCTTATACAAGGCACTTCTGGGAACAAAATTCAAACTGCTCTTAACATACTTGGTACAACCTGTCACAAGTTAGGCTTAGTTATAAATGCAGATAAAACCAAATACGCGTATAGGAAACGAAGAAATATAACACTTACTCTAAATGGTGTGGAACTGAGCCGTGTACAGAAGTACAAGTATCTGGGCATGTATGTTGGATACACATGTGAGAGTAAAAATGCTGAAATAAATCATATCAGCACCTTATGTAAAGCCCGTCTGCATCCTCTGAAAGCACTGGCTTTTTCTGGTAAAGGTGTTGGGGTACCTATCATGCGGATGTTATACATAAGCACTGTTCAGTCCCTGATAGACTACGCAGCACCCGTATTGTCTTACACAGGCCAAGGCAGAATTCAAAAAATAGAGCTGATACAGAACGAGGCTATGAGGATTATTCTTGGATGTCAAAGAAATGCAATGATTGAAATAATGAGAATGGAATTGAATTTACAGAGTGTGTGTGATAGAGTCCGTGACATTAACACTAGAGTATCTATTCGTTTCATGCGGAGAAAAGGAGGGGATAAGCTGTTTGAGAGCGTTCAGACCTGCTTGAGTGACGTACACACTTCCAGGAAACTGAGGGAGACATGCTACACGAGGGGATTAGCTCATGACCTCAGGGAATACGACGTACTTGACTGCTGTAAACCCTCTCGACAGTGTAATATGTCTGCTCCCTGGAAAGTACAGAAAATAGACGTCGAAATTGTACCCCTCAAGGTGAAAAAGATTCATCATGAACCGGGACAATTACGGTGTTTGTATAGAAGCATGATATCTCGGTTACCAAGAGGCAACAGTTTACATGTATATTGCGACGGGTCGGTGGCGGAGGATGGCAGGGCCGGGTGTGGCGTCCTAATAAGGGAATATACGGAGTTTGGGACTGTGGACAGGATAATTGAACTCCGGCTTAGTAATTATATATCATCCACACAAGCTGAACTGCAGGCCATTCTGGCGTGTTTGGAGGAAGTACGTCATGACGACAAAAATGTTTTTGTATTTGTCGATAGCCGAGGAGCACTGGAGTCCTTAAACAGTCGAAACCCAGTCTTCATGTCTATAGTTCTACTGAAGTTCTACTGAACTTACTGGATCCCGTAGCCTCTCCGAGGCACAAACCAAGCTTTTATACATAGCTCGGGTGCAGGGGGGGGGGGAATTGTGTAAAAGCCTGGTTTGTGCCTCGGAGAGGCTACGGGATCCAGTAAGTTCATTAGAACTTCGGTTTCAACCCTTTTAACACTGTCGTAGCTCAGTCGATTAAGGCAGTGTCTGGGATGCTCCCGGACGCAGGTTCGAATCCTCGTCACGGCCCTTGTGGATTTGTTCGATAAATGAAATTGTTTATGTAATAATCTAAGATGAGGTCTGATAAAGCCCTTTTGTGCCTTCTGTAATGCTTTTTGCGCTACCGCTCACAGGATGAGTATGGGTTGCACAATAAACTAGCATCAATCAAATCAAGACATATCAGGTACAAGCAAAGGTTGTGGTTGAGTGTGAAGTAGTGGTTGATGATGGACATACCGCCATAGTGACGGGCAGTGACAGTATTTAGTTTTTTCTCCTCTCCAAGTGGGTCGGCTTCTACCCGCTCGCCTCCTCAAGGATTCCTGGCTAAGGAGGTGAGCTCAGTGTGCTTAGAACGATTACTTTGTTATATAAACACATTCCTGAATATACCTCGTCTTGTATTATGAGGTATATTTCATCTCTGATACCCCCTATCAGCGGTATCATGTGTTACGTTCAGCAGTTAGCAGGACCAGACCGGCCCGTGGCCACGGCCTGGCTGTTCCTGCGACGGCGTCTCCTGAAGGAGCCTGAGTCTGGCTGTTGTTGGAGTGTCACACGTCGCATATGTTCGCTACTTGAGAGATACGACGCCCCTTCTCCCCCGTGTGGCGTGGCCCGAGGGCGCTCTCCCTGTAGTATTTTTAGCCCTATGTTGACGCTGTTGAGTTTGAATAAGAGGAGATTGGTAACGTGATTCGAAATGGAGTTTTTTTTTTTTGTGAGCGAATGATGGATCTTTGCCATTCCCATAAGGTCTGTTATATTGTGTTCAGAGAATGTGTTGTGTGTACGTGCCTGGTCGTGCTTGCAGGCTTGAGCTTCGGGTCTTTGGTCCCTTCTTTCAACTTTCAATCAACTGGTACAAAGGTTTTCAAGCCTTTTGGACTTTAACAGAACTACATTTAAAGCTGTGTTTGTTGTTTGCCTAAACCACTTCACTTCTTAGTTCATTCCATTTGTTCACGACTCCACTGAAGAAATTATTTATAATATCTGGCTAATTTGGGACCTCGTTTGACACCTGAGTCGCCATTTTTGTGTACAACTCTTCCTCGAATATCCTGTCAATTAACCTGACAATTTTGTAAGTGGTAATCGTATCTACTTTAAACACTCTGTCTTCAAGTGACGAAGTTTAGATTAGTATTTCCTCATAAAATCCCATTCCTCCGTTCTGGGACTCTAGTCTGGGACTATAGGTCCGTAATGATTATTTCCTCATATTGTTAAAGTCAGGGCGAAGTGTATTGGGCAGCGTCACCGGTTCTGTTTTGTACCTTGGGCCAGCACAGAGCTTCCATTCCTTCCTTTAGTGTCCATGTTGAGATTCTCTTTTCAAGAAGTGTGTGTGTGTGTGTGTGTGTGTGTGTGTGTGTGTGTGTGTGTCCACCTGGAGTGGGTGGAGGAGAGGTGAGGTAAGGGGGGAAGGGTGGAAAGGGGTGGGGGTTCCTGGCACTCGGCACAGTTCCCGCCACCGTCTTGAGTGGCACCAGTGCCTTCACGACCCTCACCGCCGCTGCACTCGCCTCTCCTTTCTCCGACCTTCTCCGCAGTGTGTGGCCGCGAGGTTTTAAAATGTGGTGGCTCGCCGCGATGGTGGTGGCAGTGGTGGTAGTGGGGACGGAGGGGGGCGCCGTGCCCCTGGAGGCAGTCCAAGGTGGGAGTCACAGGCGTGTCAGCCGTCAGCAGCCCGTCTATGGTATTACGTGAGTACCAGTCAATCATTCCTGTCTTTGTGTCTATATGTCTGTCTCTCTGTGTCTCTGTCTCATTCTAATCGGATTCCACTTGTTCTATTACTTTCCTTGACCTGGTCCCCGCCTTGACCTGGTCTTCGTCTTGACCTGGTCCTCGCCTTGACCTGGTCTTCGTCTTGACCTGGTCCTCGCCTTGACCTGGTCTTCGTCTTGACCTGGTCCTCGCCTTGACCTGGTCTTCGTCTTGACCTGGTAATGAAACTAGGCGGACGAAACAGGGGGTCAGACACAGGATAACTAATGGGAGATGAAACGGACACAGAGAAAGATCTAGGAGTTGATATCACACCAAACCTGTCTCCTGAGGACCACATAAAAATAATAACATCAGCGGCGTATGCAAGGCTGGCTAATATAAGAACTTCCTTCAGAAACTTGCGTAAGGAATCCTTTAGAACTCCCTCACACCCTCCCCCTCACTCCCTTCCCCCTCTCCTCCCTCCCCCCTCTCCTCCCTCACTCCCTTCCCCTCCTCTCCCTCACACTCTTCCCTCCCTCACATCCTCCTCTCCTCCCTCACACGCTCCCCCCCCCCTTCTCCTTACACACACACACACACATAAAAGAAAAGGAAAGGGAACTGTCAGGAGAAAGCGCCAAGCCATTACGACTATATAAAACTTGGAAGGGGTCAGGATAAGGATTTAGGATAGGCCGAAGGGAAGGAATGGTGCCCCAACCACTTGGACGGTCGGGGATTGAACGGCGACCTGCATGAAGCGAGACCGTGGCTCTACCGTGCAGCCCAAGGCGTTAATCACAGCGCCACAGGAAGGTAAAGCAAGAGGACAAACGGAAGGAAACGATGCCGTAAGGGACAATAATGAGGCGGGAAGGGCGGAGCCAACCTGGGAAGAGGTGCTCGGACGGACCTGTCTGGCGCCCCTTTCCATCCCTTGGTGTGGCCTGTGTTGGCGGGGGTGTCGTGGTTGTGGCCCCTTTTCCGTCCCTTGGTGTGGCCTGTGTTGGCGGGGGTGTCGTGGTTGTGGCCCCTTTTCCGTCCCTTAGTCTGGCCCATGTTGGCGGGGGTGTCGTGGTTGTGGCCCCTTTTCCGTCCCTTAGTCTGGCCCATGTTGGCGGGGGTGTCGTGGTTGGTGCTCCTTTTCTGTCCCTTGGTGTAGCCTGTGTTGGCGGGGGTGTTGTGGTTGTGGCCCCTTTTCCGTCTCTTAGTCTGGCCCATGTTGGCGGGGGTGTCGTTGTTGAGGCCCCTTTTCCGTCCCTTAGTGTAGCCTGTGTTGTCGGGGGTGTCATGGTTGTGGCCCCTTTTCCGTCCCTTAGTGTAGCCTGTGTTGTCGGGGGTGTCGTGGTTGTGGCCCCTTTTCCGTCCCTTAGTGTAGCCTGTGTTGTCGGGGGTGTTGTGGTTGTGGCCCCTTTTCCGTCTCTTAGTCTGGCCCATGTTGGCGGGGGTGTCGTGGTTGGGGACCCTTTTCCGCTTCTTACTGGGACTCTCAGTGTCAACGTGTCCCCGTAAATGTTGGAGTAGATTGTGTAAAGTTGGGCGGCGGGTTTGGTGTGGGTGTGTGGCTTGCTGGAGCAGCAGGTGTAGTGACGGGTTGTGGGTGTGTGTTACTCTCACCAGGGTCTGCAGAAGACGACCATAAGAGAAGACGTCCGAGGCAAAGGTACTGTTCTTTCCTTCACACACCTCCGGGGCATAGTATGGGAAGGTGTCCGGGTCAATAATGAAGCCCAGGGAGGTTCCGTCCGGGCACGTCAACCCAAAGTCTATTATACTAACTGTCGGAGAGCGAGGTGGTCCTTCTACCATAATATTGTTGCTCTTGAGGTCGTTGTGGACGTAACCCAAGTTATGGACCTCCTGTAACTTGTGCCCGACTTGCAGTCCAAGTTGCAGTAAGTTGTGTTGGTTACTTGTGAAAACGTCATAAAGGGCTGTCTTACCCTTATATGCCATTAGAAGAGCTGGAGGGTCGGTGGCCACACCATAGAGAAGGGGAGCGCCTCCTGCGCCCTTCAGCTGGGTAAGGACCTCACCCTCCTGCCTCAACTCCTTACCAACACTATAGGAGTTTGCCACTTTAAGGGCCGCCAACTTGCCGCGCCACCTCACTAAGTTAACAGTGCCATACGCACCACTTCCCAAAACTGTCACCTTCTCCTTCACCAGCCGCTGCACTACACTCTTCTCAAGTCTCTCCACCATGACTTAATAAAACAGTTACCATACAAGACCGTCGACTTAGCTAATGGCAATATCACACACCAGAGAAATATAGTCAACTCCCAGAGTTAAACATTATATTTACCCGATCACATCCGGGTTAGTGTGGCTTTATTAACTGTTCTCTATACAAGAGAATGTTCGTCTGTTTAAGGCTGGGGCCCAGGCGCTTGAGTCTAGCGTGTTCAAACTATGCAGGGTGACTGGTCTGGGTCATAAGTGCGTGGGGATCGAGCCATGTGCTCCCATCTTTCCATCATATGACAAATTACACTACATTCCAACCTCACTAAATATGTCTTAACTCCGTCTTCACTAAGGCTCACCCGGTACCTTATTGTCTACGTTAATTACTGAACGTTAGTTTCTCTGACGCTGTTCCTTTACTGGCAAAGTGTTTAGTGAATATGGTTACAGAGACGGAGAGTGGTGAAGGGTAGGGAAGGTGGTGAAGGGTAGGGACGGTGGTGAAGGGTAGGGAAGGTGGTGAAGGGTAGGTGGTGAAAGGTAGGGACGGTGGTGAAGGGTAGGGAAGGTGGTGAAGGGTAGGTGGTGAAGGGTAGGGACGGTGGTGAAGGGTAGGGAAGGTGGTGAAGGGTAGGTGGTGAAGGGTAGGGACGGTGGTGAAGGGTAGGGAAGGTGGTGAAGGGTAGGGAAGGTGGTGAGGGGTAGGCAAGGTGGTGAGGGGTAGGCAAGGTGGTGAAGGGTAGGGAAGGTGATGAAGAGTAGACATGGTGGTGAAGGGTAGGGAAGGTGGTGAAGGGTAGGGACGGTGGTGAAGGGTAGGGAAGGTGGTGAAGGGTAGGGAAGGTGGTGAAGGGTAGGTGGTGAAGGGTAGGGACGGTGGTGAAGGGTAGGGAAGGTGGTGAACGGTAGGCAAGGTGGTGAAGGGTGGGCAAGGTGGTGAAGGGTAGGGAAGGAGGTGAAGGGCATGCAAGAAGGTGAAGGGTAGGGAAGGTGGTGAAGGGTAGGTGGTGAAGGGTAGGGACGGTGGTGAAGGGTAGGGAAGGTAGTGAAGGGTAGGGACGGTGGTGAAGGGTAGGGAAGGTGGTGAAGGGTAGGCAAGGTGGTGAAGGGTGGGCAAGGTGGTGAAGGGTAGGCAAGGTGGTGAAGGGCATGCAAGAAGGTGAAGGGTAGGGAAGGTGGTGAAGGGTAGGGAAGGTAGTGAAGGGTAGGGAAGGTGGTGAAGGGTAGGGAAGGTGGTTAAGGGCAGGCAAGGAGGTGAAGGGTAGGGAAGAAGGTGAAGGGTAGGGAAGAAGGTGAAGGGTAGGGAAGGTGGTGAAGGGTAGGTGGTGAAGGGTAGGGGAGGTGGTGAAGGGTAGGGAAGGTGGTGAAGGGTAGGGAAGGTGGTGAAGGGTAGGGAAGGTGGTGAAGGGTAGGGAAGGTGATGAAGGGTAGGGAAGGTGGTGAAGGGTAGGGAAGGTGATGAAGGGTAGGGAAGGTGGTGAAGGGTAGGGAAGGTGGTGAAGGGTAGGCAAGGTGGTGAAGGGTAGGGAAGGTAGTGAAGGGTAGGCAAGGTAGTGAAGGGTAGGGAAGGTGGTGAAGGGTAGGCAAGGAGGTGGTGAAGGGTAGGGAAGGTGGTGAAGGGCAGGCAAGGTGATGAAGGGTAGGGAAGGTAGTGAAGGGTAGGCAAGGTGGTGAAGGGTAGGCAAGGTGGTGAAGGGTAGGCAAGGTAGTGAAGGGTAGGGAAGGTGGTGAAGGTTAGTGAAGGTGGTGAAGGTTAGGGAAGGTAGTGAAGGGTAGGGAAGGTGGTGTAGGTTAGGGAAGGTGGTGTGTTATTTCTCCATTTCTCTACGTGTTTTAAGGAGTTAGTGTTCTTGAGCTGATATATATAGAGCAACTTAACATCATTACTCGGGAGGGGATCCACAGAAACTTGACGACTCTTCCCTGATTGAGAGTACTTACCAATCAGGGAAGAGTTATCAAGGTTCTGTGGATCCCCTCCCATGTTGGAATATGTGGGAATGAACGAGCAGATGTGCTGGCTGCTGAAGGCGCTGAAGGAGACCATATTGAATACTTCATACCCAAGACTCTTCTACAAATTAGAGGTATTGTCAGGCAACATCACCGTGACAAGGTAACTGAGGAAAGGAGGATAGAAGCACAAACCAGTGAATCTGTACGATGGTACAACACGGTTGCAGCTGGCAATCCCAATCATTATGGCCGAAGAGGAGGAGGACGAGGGAGAGAATCAGTAATAGCGAGAATCCGTCTTGGATACAAATATCCATAGAGATACGGAATGGAAACAACAGTTGTTCAGCGAAGTTGCAGAATCTGTGGTGAGAGTGACGGACACCGCCTTGACCGTAGAATAATAAACCCCACACTATTTGTCAAATATTGATACTGTTCTTAAAAGATTTTCCCATTTTGCACCCGCAAGATAACGTAAGCTTTTAAGGGTTGACAGATGTTAATCTTTTTGTTTGAGGAGCTGTTCACTTGAGACAGTTAAGCAAGTCCCAGCTGTGTCTGGGTACAAGTGACAGGATGAACAACCCAGCGAGTTTTCTTCCTATTGGGGAGTGTTGTACATGCTGCTATGGCGGTGTGTTCACTCACAAGATGAGTGGCGCTGCCCAATAAACTCGCCCCTCTGGGCAAATTTAGAAAAAATTATCATTACTCGGTCTTAGAACTCTATATTTATCCTTAATCTACTTGTCTTGCGTTCAATTTAAAACTCTAAATCGTTCTATAGCGATTTCTGGGTTACGTTAATATTGATGTCGAGTCCCAAGTCTAAATAGTTTACATGTCCCATAAAGAACAGAGGTTCGTGTACAGTGTCATGGGTACTCAAAGAGTACAAGACTAATGAGTTCTTAAAAGCTACAGAGACATGAGTATTCAAAGCCACAGTCCCTCACTCGGTCTTCAATGTTGACTAATCCCCCTGGCACAAATACTGCCTAACTGAATACTTGGTTGGCGGCCCATTGATTGCCTGACAGTTTGACTGTTTCATTTATTAATCGACAAATTTACTTATTGTTTGGCATTTTGGTCGAATTATTTACTGAATAATTATTCGATTGAGTAATAATCGAGCCAACTGACTTTTTTTTTTACTTAGGCTCGTCGGTACAGGGTAGGAAACCTCGCTTTTTGCCCGATGTGGTGGGTCAGGTACAACATCTGGTGGGTTTTCAGTAGGCTATACAGGGGCTCCATTAGTGCCTCTCAACACCACGGGGACCAGCTTCTAAACCGGGATATCTACTCTGTAACTATAGCGGCGCGGTAAACAGTCCCCCCCTAATACACTCCACACCAGCCACTGTGTAGTGCTTGAACCCCATTACCTTAGCATCGGGTGTCCCCTTGACTCTAGATTATAATTATCGCGTTTTTATGTTTTCAATGGATGTTGTATCTGGTGTGGTTTCTTATGTGTCATTAACAGTGTGTGTGTTGTCTGAGATGGGTATATATATGCGTCATATGTTAGTATAGACACACACACACTCTGTTATTCAACATTAATGTTTTTTTATGAATAATTATTAGTATTGATCAATGTAAAGACAAAACTTGCTATATACAGTAGACCGTTTTTGGATACTTGGAGGGTAAGTGTCTGAGACGGCCGGGATAATTGTGTCATAGGTTACCGGTCCATCACTAGGCTTGAGTTCGCGAACACTTAAAAAAAAAAGACGGTAAAGCCTTCAATTCTTGCAGTCACAGCCACAGCGAGTGAGAGAAACAGCTACGGATATTAGCACTGTTTTGCCAAACTGGTGACTGAGGTACAGAGTTTTATAGTTACTAGCAGGTGCTAGTAACGCTTGATAGTTGATAACACGAGCCTTCGAAGCAACGGCGGAAGAGAAAGAGAAACAATTTTGCAGCGGAAGCCTAGTGATGTAATCATAGGGCGAGTGTATTACCCTATGATTACTAGTGAGTTTATTACGTGGTGAGCATTTGAGGTTCGCCCAATACTTTAATTGCAGTATTTGATTTTGGCGATACAAGCATATAAGATTATCAAAGGAATCGGATAAGTCGGGGAAGCGTGTGCAGTATGTGTCAGATGTAATATGTTGTAAGAGTATTTGTCTTGTATTAGTTTAACTCACTGTATTGTGATTGGTGTCATTTAGACGTCAATACAAAGGTCCTTGCTTTTGAAAGTGTATTAGTATTGGTGTTACCAAACATTGTAAAATTACAGAACCTAGATATCCTAGTTGGCCAAAATCACACACACACACACACACACCACACACACACACACACACACACACACACACACACACACACACACACACACACACACACACACACACACACACACACACACACACACACACACGCACACACACGCACACACACCTCTGTTATGGCACCGCGGCTCCCATCCACGAGCGTCTCTCACTTGTTTATTTCCCCCCCTGCCAACATTGTTTACACAAGGCAACAAACATAAACAAAATGTTTCGTCTTTAGTTTTTCCCTGGCGACGTGTCTGTTATTGTTTAGGTTACCGCAGGAGAGTCACTCACACCAGGATATTTTTAGTCTTGGTGTGCACTACCCTTTGTCTATGGTGGTGAGAGGCAGAGTGTGTGTGTGTAAAAGTGTGAAAGAAACAGCAAGCTCTTTTTTTTAAATTTTGCCCCGAGGGGCGAGTTTATTGGGCAGCGCCACTCAACTTGTGAGTGGACACACCGCCATAGCAGCATGTACAACACTCCCCAATAGGAAGAAAACCCTCTGGGTTGTTCATCCTGTAACTTGTACCCAGACACAGCTGGGACTTGCTTAACTGTCTCAAGTGAACAGCTCCTCAAACAAGAAGATTAACATCTGTCAACCTTTAAAAGCTTACGTTATCTTGCGGTTGCAAAATGGGGGAATCTTTTAAGAACAGTATCAATATTTGACAAATAGTGTTTTCCTAACTCAAACAATGTGGGGTTTATTATTCTACACATATTCCTAATGTCTCTCAGGTGTTCACGTTACTTTTTCTTCCGAGTAGCTGAATCTAAAACAACAACAGGTGACCAGTAGACGGGGAATAAAGAGCTTGATCTCACTTCCCTGTGACTGAAAGGTAAATACACACCTGCCTGTTACCACTCAGCCATCAAATATATCTGGTTACATTAGCCTAATGTTGCGTGTGCGTGTGGAGCGTTGACAGGTGAAGGCTAGACCCCTCTGGGGCTCCCTCGCACGCCAACACACGAAGCCTCGCATTGCCTCCCTCACATAAGTGACGCTATGACAGCTATACAAGGCCAGTATAGCAGGACTCCCGTTCTTGCTGCTCTCGGCTCGTCAAAATGAACTAACTGAACATCGGGTGCGCACTTGGACTCAACAAATGCAATCCAAATTAATTGCAGCAAATCAGTTAACAATTAAAATAATACAAATACGGTAAACAGTCTCAGTTACGTTACCACACGCCTCTGTGGACGACAATCCTAAACAAATAACAATTACGTTAAAGTTCTCTTATACAGGCAAGAACAATTCATTACAATTTAATCAAAATAAACAATTACGTTAATTACTGTCAGTTATCAATTCATGATAATTTAGGTTAATTACAATCTGTTACTACAGACAGATTAATCAAACAAAACAATAATTCTTCACAGTAATTACTCTGCCATAAAGACCATTAACCAATCAGTGAGTAATTATAGTAATTACTGTCACACGGACAGATAATTAATCAAGATGAATTATGTTAACTGACGCTATCACTAAGACAGCTTGCCAAACAAGAATTAGTCAACACTTTACTAATTACGTTAAATACACTGTCTCCTGGACAGTTATCACAGCAATGGAATTACGTTCACTGACTTTTCAATTAATAATTAAGGATTATATAATTACCTGTCTCACCGACAAGTCAGGAACACGGTAACAATTTACACTACAGTGCTTAACAACTCACAAGCACAAGAATACACTACAACACACATCACAGTAATTAAAAATCACAAATCATTAATCGATGCTCACACAATCATTAATCCCCGGGTGTCTCAAAGACATCCCACAATTTACTTGAGGTAATCTTGAGATGATTTCGGGGCTTAGCGTCCCCGGGGCCCGGTCCTCGACCAGGTCTCCTTTTTGTTACACACCCCCAGGAAGCAGCCCGTAGCAGCTGTTTAACTCCCAGGTACCTATTTACTGCTAGGTAACAGAGGCATTAGAGTGAAAAAAAACTGACCATTTGTTTCCGCTTCCACCGAGAATTGAATCCGGAACCTCAGGACTACGAATCCGAAGCGCTGTCCACTCGGCTGTCAAGCCCGACGTGGAAAATGCTATATTGTGTCGGTATAATTGAACTACCACACACACAATTAGTACACCCTAAATAAATGTGTAATTACGTGTAACACATACACAACCGAGACGAATAACAGTCATCACTAAGATCTACTGTAATCGTCACTTTTAGGGCGTTTTCTCGATTCGTCCTCGCGCTTGTTTCAGGCTTATGTAAGACATGACAGTCTGATGGTTCATAATGAAATCAACACAAGGAATCTTGCACTGGCATATATATATGACCGGCCTTTTTGTCACTCAACAATCATGCATACAGGGGGGGTAGAAATAGCCTAAGCTACTCTATCCCTTTGAGATGGATTTCTTGCTTATCTCAATAAACATACTTGAACTTGAACTTGATCATGCATACAGGTGAACTTTGTAGAGGTTCCTCCAGCAGTTCTGGCACGGGGTAGTAGCGGGAACAACGACCATTACAAGTGGTAGATGTACACACATACGTCGCACTTTTCAAGCAACTCGACCGCGCGTGGTTTGCGTGTGAGACCACGTGATAGGCTGACCAGACACCAATAAAGAGGCGCGCGGTTCCAGCTTACTTTAAGCTGGGAGTAACAGTGACAGTGTGTTTGTACCCACGGGTGAACACACTGGGTGGGGCACAGGGGGTGTATGGTAGCCGCTGTTTAGTATTTAAACTATTAAATTTCTAAGGTTTAGAATTGGAATCAGTTTGCTAAGGAAGCACATTAGAAGAAGGAATATGTTAACCCGTTCTCGTTCTTCTTTCTTTATAGTCAATATTGGCATATTTAATAAGTGCATATGTGACATACTAATTGATTGTAAATATTTTAGTTTACCTTGAAAAGCTTCATAGAAAACACCGACCTCACCTAACCTTCTTAGTATGTTAAGATAAGCATCTTATTGCTTCTTATTTACAATTATTACTTAACCTATCAACCCGTTCTCGCACTCTATGGAAGGGGAACCAGTTCTCTATGGAAGGGGAAGGTGAGCGGGAAGGAATGAATGTGGGAGAGGGGAGATAGGTGGGAAGGGAAGGTGGGTCACTGACTTTCCGTTGTTCCCCTAATGCATTTCTCACCTTTGGCACCGTTGTCCTTGACGTCATTATGACGATGCGGGGGTGGGAGGTGGGGGGGGGGGTGTCTTGTCACTCGCCAGGTGGGGATGTTGGCCCCACACCCTCTTGTGGCACCCTCGTGCGTCATCCTCTTGTGGCACCCTCTTGCTACACCAAACCTGTGCCACCATACTCAATGTATACACTTACAAAACGCTGTAATCTAACCATGGTTATCTTGAGGTTATCTTCAGATAATTTCGGGGCTTGGCATCTCTTCTCCTTTCTGTTACACATCCGCAGGAAGCAGTCCGTAGCAGCTGTCTAACTCCCAGGTATCTATTTATTGCTAGGTGAACAGTGGGCATCAGGGTGAAAGAAACTTCCCATTTGTTTCCGCCTCCACTGGGAATCGAAACTGGAACCTTAGAACTACGAACCCTGAGCGCTGTCCACTCAGCTGTCAGGCCCCCTTTGACTGCTGGTATTTTTTAACTTTTTAATAGATCTATAAATATTTACAGTACTATGTAAATCCTTTGTCCTCTTTGTTTTTAACGTATACCGTGTGTGAGAGGGGGGGAGTGGCTTTGACAAGCCGCCGACTTTCAATTTGGCTATTTTCTCATTTGGCTCACAACCAAATGAGACTAGTTGGATTCCGGGACCAGAAACCCCATATATTATCAGCGTTCAACTTTCTGTAAAAGTTAACCATTAAGTGTATATCGTTTTCTGTGATGGCCATGAACGTTCTGAAAAGATAAACAAATTTAAATTCCATTTCCACATTTCTATTTTTCAATTTAAAGGCTATTTAGCGTTCTTATACATAAATGCAGATCCTTGGCTTACAGCAGACATACGTCAGTTTAAATTTAAATGGAGAAATAAACGTAAAGGCCTCCAGAAATATGACGTCAATCCCCAACGTACAAAATATGATGTATTGTAAATCATATATATATATATATAATATTCTCGGGTCATACTTGAGGTATGCCCCCCCCCTCTTCGAGTCATACTTAGAAATACCTATAATTTCCTCGAGTAACACTTGAGATCAGTAGGTCACTCTTAATTTTGCTTACGGTGCAGAGATCCCTCGAGTCATCCTTGAGATACTTCAGATACCCAAGTTCCTCGAATCATATTTGTACAAGTCAACCCGGAAACAGGTTGCCACATGGAGATGGCCTCATTGAATAGCCGCTCTGACCTCCACATGTCAACACAGCCACTCTGGGAGGGGGGGGCATCGTTTTCACAGATTAGGTTCCCTCTTGTATTGCACAACCATCGTCTTTATTAAACTAACACGATGGATGTTGTATTGCACAACAATAGTCTTTATTAAACTAACACGATGGATGCTGTATTGCACAACAATAGTCTTTATTAAACTAACACGATGGATGCTGTATTGCACAACAATAGTCTTTATTAAACTAACACGATGGATGCTGTATTGCACAACAATAGTCTTTATTGAACTAAGCATTAAATTATTCAGTAAACATAAAAATAATGAAATAGTTCGTAATCTTACTCAAATTCCTGCCCCGGGTTAGGCTATGTTTAGTTAGGTTATGAAATCGTTAGTGATTTGTATAGTTTTAAAACAAAACGTTCATGTTCCTTAAATATTTTTATATTAATGATTTGTGCCTACGAAACCTATTAATTTACTCTAGTTTAACACCTATAGTTAACTATTGTTTACGAAGTGAGCAAATACGCTCATGATCTTTGAATTTTGCAGTTGGGAATAAGTTAATTGACGCTTGGCATCTTCTGAAGTAAAGTCATTTTCCTGTTGCAACATAAGAAATGAACATTGCATATGTTTGTTGCGATGACGTTATTAGACAGTGTGTGTTCCACTTTTATACAACTTACTATTGTTGAACCAATGTTGTCCTATATCCTTTATATTTAACCTAAACTTGTCCAGTTGAAATCCGTTGTGACGAGTGCTATGTTGATATGGGTTTCAACACCTTGCTTATACCCTGCATTTGTTTATGGCTTTCATCCAAGTGTTTATACTTCAGTCATGCCTCTCTTCGTTCTAGTTTAGTTTAGTTTTTTCATTTATTTTGCACCCCGTATCATCCTGTGGGTGGTAGTGGACCCCCACACCCTTCTTGTGGGTGGTAGTGGACCCCCACACCCATCCTGTGGGTGGTAGTGGACCCCCACTCCCTTCTTGTGGGTGGTAGTGGACCCCCACACCCATCCTGTGGGTGGTAGTGGACCCCCACTCCCTTCTTGTGGGTGGTAGTGGACCCCCACACCCATCCTGTGGGTGGTAGTGGACCCCCACTCCCTTCTTGTGGGTGGTAGTGGACCCCCTCTCCCTTCCTGTGGGTGGTAGTGGACCCCCACACCCATCCTGTGGGTGGTAGTGGAACCCCACTCCCTTCCTGTGGGTGGTAGTGGACCCCCATACGCATCCTGTGGGTGGTAGTGGACCCCCACACCCATCCTGTGGGTGGTAGTGGACCCCCACACGCATCCTGTGGGTGGTAGTGGACCCCCCACACCCATCCTGTGGGTGGTAGTGGACCCCCATACGCATCCTGTGGGTGGTAGTGAACCCCCACACCCATCCTGTGGGTGGTAGTGGACCCCCAAACCCATCCTGTGGGTGGTAGTGGACCCCTCACCCATCCTGTGTGTGAACCTCCCACCCATCCTTTGGGTGGTAGTGGACCCCACACCCATCCTGTGGGTGGTAGTGGACCCCCCACCCATCCTGTGTGTGAACCTCCCACCCATCCTTTGGGTGGTAGTGGACCCCACACCCATCCTGTGGGTGGTAGTGGACCCCACACCCATCCTGTGGGTGGTAGTGGACACCACACCCATCCTGTGGGCGGTAGTGGACCCCACACCCATCCTGTGGGCGGTAATGTAAAATGTTATCATTCATTTAAAACAAACATTAAATGTACATAATCTAATTATTTTTAATTTGTCTTGTTCTAATTGTATAAATTGAAGATCACTTTGATGTATTTTTAATGCTGATTGAAAGCTGCGTTAAGGGTTCATTCAGGTATTGTATAAGCTCTGAAAGCTGCACCAGCGGGAACACATTGACGTCAGAGTGACGTCACACTTCAGTGCGCACACTGTATTAATCACAAAGTTTTCTTTTTATTTCGTTAGGTTGGATTAGGATAGGTTAGGTTTGATTTGTATTTCCCCTGGATTTACCTGACGGCCACTAACACTCCAGTGGCCTCGGCGAGGACACTCAGTGTGTGTATATACATTCTTGTTTACAGAGTAGCGATGACGTAGAGGGGTGCATACTTTTATCAGGTCATAGACCCTACTCGTCTCTTGTAGTAATTAATGTGCTCCAAAATAAATATAAGAAAGGCGTAAATGCTTTTAATTGTCAATACCCGAGCTACTGGGGACCCAGCGGCCGTCAGACATCCCGGCAGTCCTGCGTGGAACAAATTCAATTCAAATAAGTTTGAGGTGTAAATACACACACACAAAGATTAGGTAGCTCAAGCTACTCTCGCCCCCTACTGCATGGAACGGTTCGGTTCAACAAGGCAGCCTCACAGTTCACCGGGATAATTGGATTCAGGGCCTTGTGGTGCTGGGCTTATGGACAATATCTCGTAGGTTGTTGCCCTTGTGACTACGGGCCCACCTAGTTGTGCTTACGGGGGCTGAGCTTTAGCTCTTTGGACCATCTTGGCTTTCGTAAATCTGTGTTCATCTTGGCAACATTTTACACGCCATTTTTGGCATCCAGATTGTTGAGAAAATGAATCTGATATTCTGACTGCCATTGCTCATGCGGTAAAGTGGGTTACGCCGGTGATGTATCAAGGAGTATGTGATGTACTGGCTAGGCTGGAGGTGGTGGCTAGGCTAGAGGTGGTGGCTAAGCTGGAGGTGGTGGCTAGGCTGGAGGTGGTGGCTAGGCTGGAGGTGGTGGCTAGGCTAGAGGTGGTGGCTAGGCTAGAGGTGGTGGCTAGGCTTGAGGTGGTGGCTAGGCTTGAGGTGGTGGCTAGGCTAGAGGTGGTGGCTAGGCTTGAGGTGGTGGCTAGGCTAGAGGTGGTGGCTAGGCTTGAGGTGGTGGCTAGGCTAGAGGTGGTGGCTAGGCTAGAGGTGGTGGCTAGGCTTGAGGTGGTGGCTAGGCTAGAGGTGGAGAGAGGGAAGGGGAGAGGGGAAGTGACAGGAATGTGGATGCTCGGAGAGGTGGTGAGTGGTGTTCAGGGAGGGAGGGGCTACCTTATGTGAAGATTCATCTCCCTACTTTGCCAGTAACGCAGTTTGTGCGCATTAACACCAAGGTCACATTTGTCGAAAGCTTTTGCAAAAGTCTTGTGTATATTACATCTAGATTCTGTTTTTCTTCCATGGCACCTAAGACCATGTCATAGTGATCTAGCAACTGTGAGAGGCAGGAGCGCCCTGTTCTGAACCCGTGCTTGTCCAGGGTTATGTAGATGTTGTGAGTTCACGTGATTTGTAATCTTTTTAGCACTCTTTCAAAGGTTTTTAATGATGTGTGAAGTTAGAGCTATTGGTCTATAATTTTTTTTTCATTTGCTTTTCCTTCTACCTACCAAGGGGGGGGGGAGAGGAGAGAACGAACAGCGGGGAGGAAAATTGAGGACAGGTGCTTGGGGGGAGGGGGAGAATATTTCAGGCATCAAGTAGTTTTCAGACAAATACCCACCGTTGCACTTCTCGCCGTGGCAGACACAAATGGACAGAACTGATGCCCTCTTTACCTAACGCTAAATAAGTACCTGGGAAATAGACAGCTGCTCCGGGCTGTATCTTGGGGGATGTGTGTGTGTGTGTACTTACCTAGTTGTGTTTGCGGGGGTTGAGCTCTGTCTCTTTGGTCCCGTCTCTCACCTGTCACAGTTGAGTTCCCCTGTGACAGTTCAGTTCACCTGTGACAGTTCAGTTCAACTGTGTGGGTGTGTGTGTGTGTGTGTGTGTGTGTGTGTGTGTGTGTGTGTGTGTGTGTGTGTGTGTGTGTGTGTGTGTGTGTGTGTGTGTGTGTGTACTAAGATACAGGAAAACCAGGTCGGGGTCGAATCAGTACATTAGACAACAAACGGTTAGAAAGGTGGGATCCAAGAGCTAACATCTTGATTCTACAGGCACACATAGTAATACACATACACACACATACGTGTAATTTTATGTGTATACATGTGTATACTGTACGTACTTAATATTTTTCCGGGGCGGTTGGGACCTCTGCCAGCTGAAATATTGAGTTGGAGTGGTATTTATCTTGGTGTTGAAGACCTTGGTGACTGATGGCAACCCCCCGACCTCTCCCATAGTACATCATATTTTGACGTATAAATATCCTACGGCCAAAAACTGGTGTACTTAAAACCACAGCGGCTCGCAAAATTGTCGTGATGTCCCGTTTTCTACTACTTGGGTGGGGAGGGGGGCTCGGTTAAGTTTGGTTCGGGCAAATTAGTACATCAATTTAGTGACGTTTTTGAACACTGGAGAGATCCGGCTGCGGTGGGTAGCCTAGGTTTTGACGCTTTTCATTAGACTAAACCACTACATTTTTTACGGAGGGGGAAATTGAGTGAACTAAGGAGTGTCTAACTTTCCCCTAAGTTACCCCTCCCTAGTAACACCTTGCCCCTCCTCTCTTCGGAAAACTCCCTCTTCCTCCTTCTCCAAGTAACTGCTGTCCTCCTCCACAGACATTTGGACATCCGGGACGCCATCTTGACCCTGGAGAAGAGCATTAAGGACGTAACCAACAAACTGAACAGACACGAGGCTAGAGAGGCCCAGGTGGCCGACTTCTCCAAGAAGACGCTGGTGAGCCTGGCCTCGGACCACGACCTCACGGAGAAGAACATGCAGGCCCTCGCCAGGCAGCTGGCCACCGTGGAGGAGAGACTGATCTCCACCGAGGCCCTCATCATAACGGTGAGTAGGCCTGTTATGGTTGAAATTGAAATAAGTTTATTTGGGTAAAATACACACAAAGGGATGAGGTAGCTCAAGCTATTCTCACGCCGTTCAGTACATCGTGTTAATACATACATAGACACACATCACAAACAATAAACATATTACCGAACATTCTGAGAGATAAACATATACATTTCCTCCTTTACACAAGTAGTATGGTAGGAAGCCTGTTATGGTAGTTAGGTTGTTTATGACTGCCAATTGAAATAGCTGCGGGGGCAGAAATAGCCTAAGCTACTCTATCCCTTTGAGATGTATTTCTTTCTTGTCTCAATAAACATACTTGAACTTGAGCTTGAAATAGCTTCGTGTATTCGTACGTTTGTCAACCGTTTTTTGATGGGGATGAAGAGGGAAATAACACGTGTATGCTATTTTTCCTCTGTTATTTCTCGTTCCTATATAACAGAAAATTGGAACGTTTCCGGGAAATTGATTTCCTTGTGTTCATGTGAGCGGAAGGTACTAGTTTTTTTTTAGTCTATTATTTAATTAGTAAATGAAAGAATGGCTCTGATAAGTCACCCTATTGTCGTATCCCGTCCAAGTGTTGTACAACCATATTAGCTGTACGCTTTTACTCATAATTACTTCAGACAGGTCAGATGTACTGGGCTTTCTCCTCATAATTACTTCAGACAGGTCAGATGTACTGGGCTTTCTCCTCATAATTAATTCAGACAGGTCAGATGTACTGGGCTTTCTCCTCATAATTACTTCAGACAGGTCAGATGTACTGGGCTTTCTCCTCATAATTACTTCAGACAGGTCAGATGTACTGGGCTTTCTCCTCATAATTACTTCAGACAGGTCAGATGTACTGGGCTTTCTCCTCATAATTACTTCAGACAGGTCAGATGTACTGGGCTTTCTCCTCATAATTACTTCAGACAGGTCAGATGTGCTGGGCTTTCTCCTCATAATTACTTCAGACAGGTCAGATGTACTGGGCTTTCTCCTCATAATTACTTCAGACAGGTCAGATGTACTGGGCTTTCTCCTCATAATTACTTCAGACAGGTCAGATGTACTGGGCTTTCTCCTCATAATTACTTCAGACAGGTCAGATGTACTGGGCTTTCTCCTCATAATTACTTCAGACAGGTCAGATGTGCTGGGCATTCTCCTCATAATTACTTCAGACAGGTCAGATGTACTGGGCTTTCTCCTCATAATTACTTCAGACAGATCAGATGTACTGGGCTTTCTCCTCATAATTACTTCAGACAGGTCAGATGTACTGGGCTTTCTCCTCATAATTACTTCAGACAGGTCAGATGTACTGGGCTTTCTCCTCATAATTACTTCAGACAGGTCAGATGTACTGGGCTTTCTCCTCATAATTACTTCAGACAGGTCAGATGTGCTGGGCATTTGTGTACTGGAAATGTCTCTATTTCTCGATCAATTTAGATTTCACCACAATATATATATAACTTCTTTCTGTAAGTACTGTCAGCATCTTTTAATGGTATAATATTGTTGCTCTCTGTCTTAAGTATTGCAATAACTAGGTGATCCCTCCCTCCCTCCCTCCCTCCCCCCCACCCCGAGGCTTGGTGGGACAGGTTGCCGGCGGCCGCCACCTGTCCTCTTACAAAGAACGTCGCTTTTCGACCGTATGCGTTACCTAAGGCAAAAAAAAATTGTCGTACTAGAAAATGGAAGCGGCTGGCGAAAGTGACGTACTGTCCCGTTTTCTGTTTTGGGTCCTCGCTATAAATTGACCGTTTTCTTGGCGTTGGGAACCTTAGGAGGACGGACTGCACCATTGGAGCACCTAGAGACTTGGCTTAGGTTGTGCTAGAAAATAGATGTTTTAAAAGTCTCAAAGGTGATGTCATGGGATGTCCAAATCACAGTTCAGAAAATGACGAGACGACGACGTTTCGGTCCGTCCTGGACCATTATGTAGTCTACAATGGTCCAGGCAGCGTGTGCCTGGTTCGCTAAGGCAGCGTGTGCCTGGTCCGCTAAGGCAGCGTGTGCCTGAGGACGGGTTAAATAATAACAACAGCCAGTTAGTGAAGAGTCTATATTGCCCATTGTTAGAGGACAATACACGCGTTGTGTATTGTCCATCAACACTTTAGTTGCATAAAAGCAAATACAGATTTTATTGTAGTTAAAAAACTTACACACCTAACACCATGATTATTTTTTTTACGGTATTGACCACAGAGTCAACAAATTCCATGGATTTATTGGCCAAGGTTTTGACAACAGTCAAAGAGATACGGCATGATGGGAGTTAACTGCTAGGTGAACAGAGGCATCAGGTGTAAGGAAAGGTGTCCAGACGTCTCGCTGTGTCCGGAACTCCAACTCGGGTCTAACCGGTTGTGAGCCGACTGCTGCAGCCAAATTACTTCCTGTGAGACAGTAGCCACCTTTTGTGCCCTGATTGGAAATTCTTGGATTTGTTTCAAGTAATTAAGATCAGTAATGTGGACTTGGGACTCGTGGTGATTGGCACTGGGAGGGGTCTGTGGTGATGACTCTGGCCGGGTTGTGATTGGGAGGTTTGTAACTGGCTCACAGTCAGACTTAATAATACTGTTGACTATATCAGTGAGTCAGTCAACCAGTCAGTCAGTCAGTCAGCCCCGTCTGTGAGTCTGAGTGTATATGTCAGCGAGGTTGAATTGATAGGTCGGTCAGTCAGTCAGTGAGAAAGTGAAGGAGTCAGTGAGAAAGTCAGTCAGTGAGAAAGTCAGTCAGTGAGAAAGTCAGTCAGTGAGAAAGTCAGTCAGTGAGAAAGTCAGTCAGTGAGTCAGTGAGTCAGTCAGTGAAAAAGTGAAGGAGGCAGTCAGTGACGCCTGGTGAATGCTAGTGGCCACTTGTCCTTCCTGAGAGCTTTCTTAACCACTCTCTTGAGCAGTCTCTTGGAGTTGATGATGGTGCGAAGGGCAGCCGTGGGAAGACTGTCGAGGTACTTCACCAGCGGCCCCAGCTGGCCCTCCACATACGCCTGCACCAAGAAAATAATAAAAAAATGAATAAAAACACACCGAAGAAGCCCAAGGAGGTATATATTAGCCTAAAGGAGGCAGCTCCATAACATATGTCTATCCTACGCTTCAAAGACTCCAGCGATCTGTTAACTTATACATAAATCAACAGTTAAATAATGTAGTTTACAAATGTGAATGTACTCCGGATAGCTTTTTTTTTTTTTTGAGATATATACAAGAGTTGTTACATTCTTGTACAGCCACTAGTACGCATAGCGTTTCGGGCAGGTCCCTGGAATACGATCCCCTGCCGCGAAGAATCGTTTTTTCATCCAAGTACACATTTTACTGTTGCGTTAAACAGAGGCTACAATTAAGGAATTGCGCCCAGTAAATCCTCCCCGGCCAGGATACGAACCCATGACATAGCGCTCGCGGAACGCCAGGCGAGTGTCTTACTACTACACCACGGAGACTGTGAGTTGAGACCCGCCCAAGACTTTTGGTCTTGGGCGGGTCTCGACAGAGGAGGGTGTACATGAGGAAGTCACCTTGAGTGCCAGGCACTGGTCCTCGGATCTGACGTCGTCGCTGGAGCCCCAGACAACGGCGCCCTCCAAGCCCAGCACCCGGGTGAAGCCCAGAGTGTTGACCACGTCCACGGGCAGGAGGAGGCTGGGGGAGTCGTGGTACCTGTGGTCAATGGTAAACACTTCAGTAAATAGGTACCTGGGAGTTAGTCAGCTGTTACGGGCTGCTTCCTGGTGTGTGGGTGTGTGTGTGGGTGTGTGTGTGTGTGTGTGTGTGTGTGTGTGTGTGTGTGTGTGTGGTGTGGAAAAAAAAGTAGTTAGTAAACAGTTGATTGACAGTTGAGAGGCGGGCCGAAAGAGCAAAGCTCAACCCCCGCAAACACAACTAGCTGAACACATCCTGCACGACGATCTATAGACGACACACAAAACTGGTGAAGAATGAAGACAAAGATAATTTCAAGCAACGAGAAAAGGGTCTAGACAACCCTGCAAGATTGTACATAAAAAAAATAAGTATTGCCAGAGTTCAATCCCAGCAAATGTAAGGTAATGAGAAGGACCAGAGAAGAAAGGAATCAAGCAGAAGTAAACAATATAAAAAGCAAGTATCTACACAAGTAGATACTTATCTACTATCTATTATTATCTATTTATTAGCAAGTATCTACACAAATAGATACAGAAAACTGGTCCGTGTTTAACACTAAGTTTAATATGTTAACACTAAGCTTAATATGTTAACACTAAGCTCAATATGTTAACACTAAGCTCAATATGTTAACACTAAGCTCAATATGTTAACACTAAGCTCAATATGTTAACACTAAGCTCAATATGTTTAACTTTAATGCTCCATGCACTATTTAATGCACTAACTTTAATGCTCCACATCTGCGTGAACAAAACTACATCAAGAGATTAATTGCTCAAGGCTGGCAAAAGAATAGATGTTCTTCAAGTAACTAAACAAGAAATCCTTCAAAGCACTGTGGAGAGTCCGTATAACACCAGTCCTAGAGTGAGGGAGAGACAACCTGGAACTCCTGCCTCGTAAAACAATTTTTTTTTATATTCAGGTAAGAGTACATACATACAAGATGAGTTACAAATATAATGTTGGCTTTCTAGATGGAGCTAGTACATATAATACCTAAAGCCACTAATACGCACAGCGTTTAGGGCAAGAAGCGCAAGAATCTTGACAAGTTAAGTCTGTACATTTGCTACAAGATCAGTATTAGATATATTATAACTAAGCTATGAAGACAGAGTGAACCTAACAACATCAGAGAGGAGAAAGGTCATCGGAGACATGATCATTATGTACAAGATATCTTAGGAGGGATGATAGACGACGTGGTCAGGGACGCCTTCTATTTCAAATGAAGGAACGATGAGCAAAATGTGAAATTGGAACGACAAATGAATGGGGGAAGACAGAGAGAAGTGGGAGAGACATAGAAAGCTTCCTCTGTGCAGTGAGGGATGTAGACAAGCGGAATGCACCAGGTGTGGTGGTGAGCGCCGCCTCTCTGCTATCTGTCACCTTCAAGAGCAGATACGATAAAGCACTACAGAGTCAAGAGAAATAACTGCACCAGGTACGTGACAGATAAGAGGCGGGCCCAAGAGCTGAACTTCCTTTCCCGATGACATAGATACATCAGAACATCACTCCCACCCACCCCTATACATATATCGAAGGCAGATCAACACACACAACGTTCTGAATCCTTCAGAACCTTGTATACCACGTATGTAAGACCAGTCATGGAGTATGCAGCCCCAGCATGGAGCCCGTACCTTGTCAAGCACAAGACGAAGCTGGAAAAAGTTCAGAGGTATGCCACTTGGCTAGTCCCAGAACTAAGAGGCATGAGTCACTACGGGCTCACCATAGCCCGTGCTACTTGGAACTTTTTGTTCCCAGTAGCTTAATCTATAGCAAGGGGGTCGGGATAAGGATTTGGGATGGGACGGGGGAAAAGGAATGGTGCCAACCGCTTGGCTATTGTTGTTTTAGATTCAGCTACTGGGAATAAAAAGTTCCAAGCAGCACGGGGTATGGTGAGCCCGTCGTACTCACCTGGCACAGGAGATGTGCGTGAACCACTTGGACGGTCGGGGACTGAATGCCGACCTGCACGTCGCTCTACCGTCCAGCCCAAGTTTATAATAGTGTGGCCCAACTAATAGAAAACTCTAAATAAATAGTGAAAATTCAACACAAACCAATTATCTTCCTAAATATGACTGTAGTTATTTCAGTACGACTGTAGACGACGTGTAGAATGTTGTGTGGCTCTCAGGCGAGCTGATATGATGAAAGGCAGCCAAGAAGCTCTATAACAGTCAGAAGACAAATACAACTGTTCCAGATTCGACAAAGAATTGGAACGTTAGATTAGTTAGGCTTTAACGCAACGGGTCCCAGAAAGCTAGTAGAGCCGGG
Organism: Procambarus clarkii; assembly: GCF_040958095.1. Taxonomy (NCBI): domain Eukaryota; kingdom Metazoa; phylum Arthropoda; class Malacostraca; order Decapoda; family Cambaridae; genus Procambarus; species Procambarus clarkii. The sequence continues at coordinate 18,595,798 of NC_091219.1, forward strand.
GCATAGAGAGCTAGACCTCACTTCCCCGTAGTCACTGAAGGCGAGAGGTCCCTCACCTGTACCAGAAGTAAGGGAGGATGGGGATGTTGACCCCAGCTCGCTGCCGCATGCGGATGGCTTCAAGGAGGCGTCCGCGAGTGTTGAGGCGCCGCGTGGCGGGGTCCCAGCCACTGTCCTTGAAGATGTAGATGCTCGGGTAAAGCGCTGTGCTCATCTCTATCAACCACTGCGTCTCGTTGTTCACCTCCATCACCTGCATTATAAGAGAGAGAGATGATGCTTCACACTGAAAAATTACTTGTTTTTATCCAATATGATTTGTATGACACTGTTGTGTGTGGGCGTTGTTGCGGTGACTGTGACTAGCCAATAACAAGAAGAGTATCGTGTACTGACCAGAGGCTTGCAGTCGCCAACACCAGGGCCATAGTTGTGACAGTAGGGGTAGTGGTAGTAGCCCCAGAGGGCATCCGGCCGCAGCGCGCGACCCGTCCACAGCAGCGCCTGTGGGAGGGAAGGTAGAAATAGCCTAAGCTACTCTATCCCTTTGAAATGCATATTTTTTTCTTGTCTCAATAAACATACTTGAACTTGAAGCAGGGCAACAAGTATAGTCTCTTCACACAACATTCTGAATCATACTTTTATGTACGCGTTTAGTTGAGTCAATCGAACTGCTCTGAAACAATCAATCACGATATTGTGATTTCATTATGCAACAAAAGACCACTGTAGCAGTGGCCCTTATCATGACTGTACAGTGAGGGAGAAAAACTAGTGACCTGGGAACCCCAGTCTTGAGAGGTTTCTGATCTTCTCCTTCCCCCCCTCCCTACAACCTCTCCCCCCATCCCGCTCTCTCTCTCTTGATAAGAGTAACATTTATTATTACTGCTTTTCATAAGGCATAATTGCGTATGTATGCTACACACATTCTACTCACTAGCCACCTGATCAAACAGCCAGTCTCAAACCCTGTAAACTTTATAAAATAGACATCAGTAGCATACTCAATGGTAATAGGGATATATATACTCATGAGAGGTATACTCTACTTTCCGGTGGGTATACACTGAGGGTTTACCTTAGACCTGCACATTGTCCTAAAGATTGGTCCGTAGGCTTCAGCGTCATAGCCTTATCCCTTCAGAGGTTGATAGACCATTAACCCAACACCAAACCAATTGGTACGAAAGTTTACCTGAGTTTACCTGAGAGCCACTAACACTAGTTGCCTTGACGAGGACACGAATCCGGCGGCTTGTCGAAGGTCCCCCATTTGCCTTGATGATCTTTTCCCGTTGTATTTAAAAGTTAACAGAATTTTGGCATTTATGGCTTCGGTGGGTAGGCGGTTCCATGGGTTTAAAACCCTGTGGGTGAAAACGGATTGGGACAAACGGCCAAATTCAGACGTTATTTGTAAGAGGACAGGTTGCTAACCTTGTTGAGCTTGAAACCGTTGCTCCTTGTTTGTGTTACATCTGACATTTTGAAGAAATTTTCCGGACCAACATCCTCCAAATTATTCAGCATTTTAAAAGTGTCAATAAGATCCGTCCATAAGAGTCAATGAGATTTCAATAAGATCGAAAAGATTCAATAAGTGAACCGACACCCTCTACTTTTCATCTCCGGGGAGCGTCCATGCACCCACCTCGAAGTAGTCCCTGGCGGAGGCGTTGAAGGTCTCCTCTGCGAGTTGTTCGACCTCGGATGGAGGGAGAAGTGGAAATTGATCGAGGACCCACTCTCTGGACGCCTTGCGGTACTCCGGCACACTCATATCCAGGCTCGGGTAGTACGACTCGAAGTCCAGCACCGCTACGCCTGCATTACAATGGATGGTGGTTATCATAGGTGTACATCCGCACGCTCTCTCTCATCTCTGTTGGGTGTATATTATCACATATGAATATTATATGTGTCTAAGTGGTCTGTTTTACTTAATATATGTAATTAAAACACATATTACTGAATACTGGATTGATCTGTCACCTTTTGTGGTAAAGGAAAACGGTGTGGCATGGGTGACTCTCATAATATACATATCAGCCTATCATCCTGTTTAGATGGTGATGGAGATGAGGAGGGCGAGGAAGATGAGGAGGGTGAGGAAGATAAGGAGGGGAAGATGAGGAGGGTGAGCAAGGTGAGGGGAAAACGGATACAAGGGAAAACGGATACAAAAGATACATTGTAGCCGTCGCCCCTAACGAGAAATGGCAAATTAACACCTAAACGAGTCAGAAGAACACCAGGAAGAACTTTATGTATACAGATTGCGAGAACAAGTAGCCAGCTAAGAAAGAGAGGTAATGAAGACTGACTTCCATACACAGATACACAATTAATCACGATAAGTTCAATCAACTACACCAGACCGTGGGGGGGAAGAAAGTGACATTGAGGATGTCTAGGACTACTGGACTCGCCTGAGAAGTTAGGTTGCATTTGATGGCGGACCTTATCAGCGAAGGCTTGAACATGATGGGACAGGTTGCCGTTCTGAGGAATGCCGCCGTTCACCGGCACGGTCCCGTTCAACCAGGGGAATGCCCCAGGGTTGTAGAATATCGTCGCCTGGGACCGCGGAGAGCACGATCAGGGGAAGAGAAAGATGTAAACAACCTGTCCTCACACTTAATGCACTACATATACGCCTTTGAGCGTCAAAATTCCGGGGCATTAGTGAAATTACAAGCACCATAATGTTGACGTTTCCCGGACAAATGTACATGCCTAACTCAACACATCACACCATCCTCGTACTCACCTTGTCTCCATAGAACTTGTCATCGGTGTTCTGAACGATACCGAAGGCAGCGGCGTCGACGTAGACACCGAACTTGTGACATGCGTCCGTTGGGGAGTTCCAGTAGACAGTGAATCGTGCGTCACATAGACGGCAGATTACCGTCAGTGCTAGCAAACAGCACGCCCAAGCCACAGGGGTAGCCGGTGGACGGTTAGCCATGAGGGTGGCTTTCAAGCTTATCGCCGAGTGTGTGTGGTGGTGAATTGGTTGTTAAGGGGGTGTTTCACATTAAACTGATGGAGTGCGTCTTGTGGGGAAGGTTAAGTGGTAGTGTAATCACAGCAGAGGAAATGGCTTTCGTATTGGTGGCAGAGGTTGTTGAAGTAGTGATTAGTTAACAGCGGAGAGACGTAGGCCAACTAGTGGCGTATTAAAGAATGGAGTGCCTTGATCCAGTAGTAGTAGAGAGCAATGTAGCTGCTGTCACAATTAACGTTGCTGCTCAGGGTTGTAGTGGTGTGACCGGTGGTTGTATTCCCAGCAGCACACACACACACACACACACACACGCGCGCGCACCCTGCTCCTGTCAGACTGATGCCCTAGCTATCGGGTGACAGAGCCAGGCACCACAGCCTCTACCTGATAAGACTCTATTGGTCTTACCGTCCTCCCTCCCATCACACCATTCCCCACCACGCCCCCCTCACACCACTCCCCGCCCCCTCACACCATTCCCCGCCCCGCCCCGCCCCCTCACACCACTCCCCGCTCCGCCCCGTCACCTGCTGCACGGTTGCCGTGTTGTTGAATGATTAACAAACTTGGGTACGCAACATTCTGCTTGATACTCTAATCTTTTTAAGGGATAACAGAAAGTAGGTCGAGAGATAGTAGCTAGTATATTAGTGACTTGATATACCCGCCTTGTAGAATGATGCGTCATACTTGGGATGAGAGTAGAGTAAGGTAGCCCTGTACTAGCAAACGTCGGCTAGAATATGAGGATATCCTCAAATATTCGCGAGTAAATTCAATAATTTTCAAAACTAGATATCTCATGCCTAATTATCTAAAATCTTTTATGAGTGGGCATTCAGTAACATAATTTTGAAGGGGTGTTCTAATTTTGTCCATACTGTACAGTTGCAGTGTTAAAGTGTTTGAGATTCATTATCTGCTTTAACGATATGGAAGCTTAACTCTGGTAGTTCCTGTCACACTGGTGGACTCCTTGTGTTATCCGTGTAATATACTTCTTAATATTTCATAATTAAACTGTGTTTGTTGTGTGGTGGAGAGTTGTTACTGTGTGGTGGAGAGTTGTCACTGTGTGGTGGAGAGTTATCACTGTGTGGTGGAGAGTTGTCACTGTGTGGTGGAGAGTTATCACTGTGTGGTGGAGAGTTGTCACTGTGTGGTGGAGAGTTGTCACTGTGTGGTGGACAATTGTCACTGTGTGGTGGACAATTGTCATTGTCAGTCAATCATGAAGGGACCAGCACGACCAGCCCTCACTCCTCGGTGTCATGCAGGCTTAGTGCCCGTTGATCACAAAACTGATCGTACCGTACACTCTCGCCTAATACAGTGTACAGTACTAGTGTTATGTACGTCCCTCTTGTGATCTTGCCCAAATCCGGAGACTTCACCTCCGGTGAGGTGCTCGGAACTCTGGATTATACACTAAATTAATCCCATTTTAACTAATATTCACATGGGATTATAACTTAGCTGACATCCGTTGGTCACTAATTCGTCTTGACTTTCAGCACAAACGAGTCTATATTCATGGGCTCGCTAATAAGACTGGCGTCCTCTACTGCTGTAGTCAGGTCACCATGCATCAACGAGACCTTCGGTTAACTGGTTCAGTGAGCTCATTTCTTTGTAGCATCTCAAGTGTTGTTGCGTACAGCTGTTGTGCAAATTATTTTCTTCGGGGTGAGTTGTGACACAACACATCGTTCAACCTGAAGCCTAAGGGCTTGGCGACCTATTTATTCTGCTTCACTTCGCCCTAGACGTTTCCTTGCTAGACATTTTCACTTCTTGGCCGGTGGATTTGTGTCACACTTAAGGCCAGGTAATGCTTCATTGCACTGACAACAATTCCAGTACAACCTATGATGCGAGAATTATCTTATGACAATAAAAATCAAATAATATAAAATTATGACCACTTGGGCTGGACGGTAGGGCGACGGTCTCGTTTTATGCAGGTCAGCGTTCAGTCCCCGACTGTCCAAGTGGTTGGGCACCATTCCTTTCCCCTGTCCCATCCCGAATTCTTAATGCTGACCCCTTCCAAGGGCTATATTGTCGTAATGGCTAGGCGCTTTCTCCTGATAGTTCACTTCCCTTATAACATTACACCCTTGGGTTCTCGACTGCAAGCTATCCGATATACATCATTCATCCTTCACTATTCTTCCTTGAAGACGAGTTTGACTTAAGGTAGCAGAGTCATGCGACGCTCCACAAGGACTTGGCACTGATAAGACAAAATCCCAACTGCGTGACGATCTCCATAGCACCAGCAAACGTCTGCTACTCTACCTGCACTTTTATGCGTCAACCCTGGCCATCATTATGGCATTATACATCAACCCTGGCCATCGACTTGGGTCAGAATGTATGCTCAAGTCTCCCCAAGCCGCGGCGTGCTGCTATAGGCTAAAGTCTAAAGTGCTGCAATAGGCTTTTCTCAATCTGGTCCTTCTCTAAATGGTCATTTTCGATTTCAAAGGCATCTATATGATGTCTCTGGTCCGTTGCAGCTTCCCGTAAATGGAGAAGTCCAGTCTCTCTTTATGCTTGGCTACTCGACTTCACATGCATGATTTCTATACTATTAACATAGAACTTAACACATGTGCACGATTTTTATCCGCAAAAGTTAGGCTACGTAAAAAGTTAAACCAAGATATTACAGGAGTACATGCTATGAAACGTGCTGTTACATGAGGTCGTATATCCTTAGAGCAGGTAGAGTAAATGACCTGAAAATGCTAATTACAGTATCTACTTACAATATATAATGACTTCAACTAGTGTACTATGGTCTATTGTTCTATATCTCTATAAGAAAGTTCGTATTCAATTAGCTACCCTAAGTGGAAAAACCTTCGTAAGTTCATTTCGGGATTTAAGTGTGGTTTCGACCACTCGTAGCTTTACGTAAACTGGATATAAGTCATTTTTTCTCTACTACATAACACTGAGATCGACCAAAATGACCAAAATATTATAGCTGGTGAATCTAGTGAAGAGTAATCCTTCGTGTTAGTTATATATGCATTCTCTGCTTGAAACTTGAAGTAAATATGTGTTTGATGATAGTAGAATTAGTTTTATAATAGCAAGATATTATACCAGTAGTTATTAAGTAAATAAACACTGGTGAACATGAAATATGAGAGAAGGTGATGAGCCCTGCCTGATGGGATCATTTACTATCACCAAATGCCCCTGTTCACCTAGTAGTAAGGGTGTACCTTAGCTATACATACCCATTTCTAATTTATTTAGTTTGGTTTTATTTTGAAATTAAATCTGGGTGAGACATAAAATAAAAATATGCTGCACAAATGATGTTAGGTGAGGAAAAGGGTAAAAATGTCAAAAACTTTATTCATTGAATACTTAAAGCTATAATTATGACTATATAGATTATTAAAAAAGAGAGAGGGAAGTAGGGGTCCAAGACCTCTTCCTGTTATACAATTTTGGTGTGGAACAAGTAATTATCAAAAGAAGGCACCATGCCGGGAAGGCTATGTAGCAGTAAGGCAGTGAGGTGAGGCAGCTACTTATTTGAGAAATGCTTATTTTATTTACCTTATAAGCTGAGGCAACTTATTTTATTTGAGGAATACTCAGCTGATTCCTCTACATTTAGCATGGAACAAATTTTTGTCCAAGACCTTTTCCTGTTACTCAATTTGGCTGTGTGTAACCAAACTAGAAGTGCTCTACAAATCAAGGGACCCAGAATGTGGAATGACCTCCCGAATCATGTCAAAGGCTGTACCTCTCTCAACCAGTTTAAGAGTTAAACCAAGTACTGCCTAATTAACTCCATGTAACCTAACTTACCTCCTAAATGTCAACCCATGTCTTGCTATTTTTTAAACAACGCTGTTCACCAACATGTGCAATTGCTGATTTATGCTATGTTAACCCCCCTTTTTGTATTTTTTATTCCTTCTTTCAACACAATTTATACCTAATCCCGATTACTATTAAGTTTTAGTCTGTGTTTTTTCCCCCACACCTTGCCCGAAATGCTATGAGTATTAGTGGCTTTAGGTATTGTATGTACTAGCTCTGTCTATAAATCCAACATTATGTTTGTAAATCAACTGTATGTACTTTTCCTGAATAAAATGTATTTATTATTTATTTTTTAATCAGTAAGTATTAAAAGAAGGCACCAAGCTGGGAAGGCTATGTAGCACCTTTGTGTGTAACAATAAACCAAATTTTTTTTTAACAAATAATGCACCTGTATGGTAAAACAAATCCTGTCAGCTGTAAAAATATTGATGCAGTTATTTAAATGAAAAATATAATGAAAGAAATATTACTGGTTTATTTTTATCCTATCTTTTTGTACTGTACAGTGTATCCAAGGAAGTGAAAAATTGAGACATAATGCACAATTTAATGAATGATTAACATGGATTAGCAGTTCAAAAGAAATATGACTATTACATATCAACATGAGATCTTAATGATCCATAGTCAACATGATTTAATAAGGATAATACAGTACTGAATTTGTAATAATACAAACTATAATTTAAAATCTTTATTACTGATTTTTTTATTAAGAAGATTAGGTATACACAGCAATGTACCTATTGTACCTAGCAATACCCTATTCTATATGGAATATTACACAGTGTAGATAAAAAACTAGCTATAAATTTATCTAATACTCCCATCTCACAGGATGGTTAGACATACTGTACATGGAATCAATTTAGAAAATACCAGCCTCAATACAAAAAACAAATCAACTCTGACTAAACAACTCTAAGCAATTTTCACAAAAGGTAAGCACTGAATCATGGAAACATTATATTATAATTACTCTTACCAGTTTCTACAAGACTCCTCTCAAACAATGTATTTTTAAACATGTTTAGGTATACACAGCAATGTGCTGCTTCCCTATTCATTTATTTATTTATTTATTTATATATATACAAGAAGGTACATTGGGTTTGAGAGAATACATAGGATAGTACAGTACTGTATTTACATTCTTGTAAAGCCACTAGTACGCGCAGCGTTTCGGGCAGGTCCTTAATCTAGCAGATAATTTTAAGTAGGTAATTTCAATCAGAATTGATAAATGAAAGATACATTACAAGAGAAAAATGAGATGAGAGAGACTGTATTCTGTATAAAGGACCACACAGATCAAAAACCAAAGGATCAAAAACCAGCTACAAGCTCATCCAACATCCTCACCTCACAGGATGGCCAGTCATACATGGAATTAGGAGAGAACAAAATACTTAATGCTGATCTATTAGCCTCCACTGGCAAAATCTGGGTGCAGCACAAGAATATCTTCCAATATTCCTGAGTGTATGAAGTAATTACAGAGCTCAAAATACCTCATACCATTTGGTATGAAGTCACTGATAACAGGACAATCACAGATATAGTGTTCGAGAGTATGTTCTCTCAAGTAGGACTGAAAACAGATGTTTTTTTCCACCAAGAGGGCTATAAACCCATGGAACCGCCTACCCGATGAAGCCGTAAATGCCAAATTCCAGCTAAAAAATATCATTAAGACAATTGGCGGGTCCTTTAACAAGCCGCCGGCTTTCTGTCCTCTTCAAGGTCACTAGATAGTTAGTGGCCCTTGGGTAAATTCAGTAAATATATACAATAATTGTCAGCGCATCTTCCGAGCAACAAGGACAGCTACACAGTATCTCTTAGAATTACGTAGGTAAACAACAAATGTAACATATTTGTTTACTACAATGTCGGTGCTGGCTGTAGAAGTTGAAAAAACATTGTTTTACTTCGAAATATACTAATTTTATAGGAAAATTCAACGTAAATAGGAGGCAGTAGAGCTCCGATAAACCAGCGCTAAATCTTCAATATGAAGAATGTTGCTGCTCTCTGATTGGCCAAACGAAACACAGTAGTGACCTCTATCGGCACGCAGGTGAACCAACAATTTTCTTCTTAAGTGGACCTTATTGAATCGCACCTAAGCATCTTCTTAGGGCGCACTTAGGAACCTTCGTAGCAAACCCACTTACGAAGAAATACACAGAGCTTCCTGAATCTAGGTCCTGTACAATTGTGTGTTTACCAGTCGTGAGTCTCCGAGTAAATACGAGTAATATACATACAGTTAAATATCTTTGCTATACTACATTTTTACAGGTATCTATCTCTAGCATTTCAACATTAATGTACTTTGATACCAAGTTTCTTAGACTGTATTTGAGCACTGTAAATGTTGGCTCAGTGTTTGAACAAAACTGAACACAGGAAGAGGGTTAGAACAAGTGCAGAACGGAAGTCTCTCACAGGTGCGAAATTTTCCCACAGGTGTAAAATTTTTCCACAGGCGTGGAATGTTTTCTCAAAGATATATGAATATTATTTTATAAGTTTATGTACACTTAGGACCAGGGCAGGTGTTTTGGTTCTATTGATAATTATTTGTTCATACAGTACGTAGATGAAGCATTTAGAGATGTGCGATTCGAACATAGGAAATGAGTGAATCGCTCCTAAAAAAAAAACTTCATACGTAATCAGTTGCGAGTCACGTGTAGTTTTTTTCATTTCTGAACAAGGGGGAGCCTAATGGATTAACGAGCATTTGGAAAAGTGTATAATAATCAACTTACAGGAATTCGAACTTGGTTACCCTTGGATTGTATAATGTCTTATTTACAAGTGTTTTCAAGTTATTTTCATTGTTATATCATATAATTTTCTCAACAAATTTGTCCTAATCTGAGTACTTCAATTAGGAGTTATTAAAATGAGGATGATACTGGTATTCACTGCCACACAGGACAGAGGATCATAATACACAAGACAATAGGCAAACTGTAGACTTTGTACATATACTGAATTACCCAGATTAGGCAAAATTGTAAATTAATTTTGTTAATGTTAATGTTGCAACTTCCCCAGGCTGACGAGCGTCAGCGGATGCTGCTTGGCCAGATATCTCAGGGCCTGGACCGGCTGCTGGCTTCCGGCCCATCGCTGGAAGCCTTCCCAGGAGGTCCTCCAACTGGTGATGATGGTGACGACAACAACGTTCTCAAGAACCTCAAGAAGCTCACCAGGAAGGTCAACACTGTGGACACTTTCATTCAGCAAGAGCTGAGGAAGGTCTCAAATGAGGTCAGTTATGAGGGCAGCTGCGAGGTTTAATTCCATGTTATCTTGGTAATGTTTGATTACTTTTGAGTGATAGTATGAGCATATATTATGGATCTGTCATGTTTATTTTTGGTTTCTTCTGTTTCTGGTAGCTTTTCATTCAATATCTCTAGAACCCTTCATCGTACTGACTTCATACTTTTATATTTTAGTGTGTGTAAAAATGTCTGTCATCTGTGCGATATCTTAAGGAAGCTTCATATTCCTTCCCTCCGTCCTATCCAGGTTCTCAAATCCTTTCCAAGTGTTATATAACCATACTGACAACGCTTTCTCCTGGCCGTTCAGTAATTGTGCTTCTGGAAGAGTTAAGCTTCGGCTCGTTGGTCCCACCTATCTCATATATCAATTTATTTATTTATATACAAGAAGGTACATTGGGGATTAACAGAGAACATAGAAATTGAGTTGATTTTACATTCTTGTAAAGCCACTAGCACGCCAATCACAATCAATCACCTGCAGGTGAAGATCGTTGGCGAGTCTGTGGATCAGCACATGGAGCAGCTTCAGGAGCGTCATGACCGTCTCTCCTCCAGCATGGACACCTGCCAGAGTCAAACTGTGGCGTCCATACAGCACCTGGGAGCCTCTCTGGTCGCCGCCGCCGACAAGATCCAAGAACAGGTGAGAACCATCACACCCGCGGGAAAGGCACCGAAGTGTTTTCCTTATATCAAATTTGCTGTGGATGCTTCATTTTTTAAATTTAGTTTACATTGAACACTAGATTTGATCTCCAAAGTAATAGGTTTGTTAGTAAATATATATATATATATATATATATATATATATATATATAATATAAATTAACCTTTGCATATAGATTGATTGTTGCTCGAGAGCTTACATCGTTCCTCAATAAATTTTTTAAGTTTAAAATTTACTATTTATATTAAGCAGTAAATTTTATATTAACTACTTAACATAAGTAGTAATTATAATATTAACAGTTTATTATATAATTATTTATAATTAGGTACTACAAATTCTCAAAGTAGTCTATCGTATACCTGAAATAATTGCTAACCTTTAAACTTATCAGAAACGCTATGCCTGTTAGTTCAAGTTCAAGTATGTTTATTGAGACAAGAAATACAGTAAATACATCTCAAAGGGATAAAGTAGCTTAGGCTCTTTCTACCCCCAGTGCCTGTTAGAAGCTTTGCAAGAATATACCATTTGCCATTGTAATTAATTGTTCATAATTACCATTCATTGTAATTAATTGTTCATAATTACCATTTATTGTAATTAATTGCACCATCGTCATTTCTTTAAATCACACACTAAAAAAAATGTTGTATATGCAGATGGAAGAGCAGCAAGGGTCAGGGTGCAGCGAGGCCAAGAACGTGACCTCTCGCCTGGACACACTCGACCAACACTATCGCCAGCAGGAACACCAACTCCAGGGCTTTACCGAGCAGACGCAGAAGGTGGGTCTTGGACAGTGGCTGGTGCAGACACAGGTGGTGGGTCTTGGTCAGTGGCTGGTGCAGACACAGGTGGTGGGTCTTGGTCAGTGGCTGGTGCAGACACAGGTGGTGGGTCTTGGTCAGTGGCTGGTGCAGACACAGGTGGTGGGTCTTGGTCAGTGGCTGGTGCAGACACAGGTGGTGGGTCTTGGACAGTGGCTGGTGCAGACATAGGTGGTGGGTCTTGGTCAGTGGCTGGTGCAGACACAGGTGGTGGGTCTTGGTCAATGGCTGGTGCAGACATAGGTGGTGGGTCTTGGTCAGTGGCTGGTGCAGACACAGGTGGTGGGTCTTGGACAGTGAATGGTGCAGACATAGGTAGTGGGTCTCAGACAGAGGCTGGTGCAGACACAGGTGGTGGGTCTTGGACAGTGGCTGGTGCAGACACAGGTGGTAGGTCTTGGTCAGTGGCTGGTGCAGACACAGGTGTTGGGTCTTGGTCAGTGGCTGGTGCAGACACAGGTGTTGGGTCTTGGACAGTGGCTGGTGCAGACACAGGTGGTAGGTCTTGGTCAGTGGCTGGTGCAGACACAGGTGTTGGGTCTTGGTCAGTGGCTGGTGCAGACACAGGTGTTGGGTCTTGGTCAGTGGCTGGTGCAGACACAGGTGTTGGGTCTTGGACAGTGGCTGGTGCAGACACAGGTGGTAGGTCTTGGTCAGTGGCTGGTGCAGACACAGGTGTTGGGTCTTGGTCAGTGGCTGGTGCAGACACAGGTGGTGGGTCTTGGACAGTGGCTGGTGCAGACACAGGTGGTGGGTCTTGGACAGTGGCTGGTGCAGACACAGGTGGTGGGTCTTGGACAGTGGCTGGTGCAGACACAGGTGGTGGGTCTTGGTCAGTGGCTGGTGCAGACACAGGTGGTGGGTCTTGGTCAGTGGCTGGTGCAGACACAGGTGTTGGGTCTTGGTCAGTGGCTGGTGCAGACACAGGTGTTGGGTCTTGGTCAGTGGCTGGTGCAGACACAGGTGGTGGGTCTTGGTCAGTGGCTGATGGAGGTACAGAAGGTGGGACTTGGACAGTCAACCCATCCATAAGGGTTATGTGCCTTTGTTATAATCACCACACAGTCTATTATTGCTTCCTGTTAACAGTACCAAATTGCATTACATAATTAGTGCTTTAATGTACAGTACTTCCTATTTTTTATTAGGTTAAGTTTAGGTTAAAGTTGTGTTAAGATTTAAGTTAGGTTGCTGATTAGGTTGAGTTTATGGTTAAGTTAGGTATATTGCATCCTCAAACATGTGAAATTCTTGCCTACGGCACCTCATATATTATCACTATAGCTTCAATCACATGAGCCCTGCAGAGAGCCCTGCAGATTACACAAATGTTTCAATGGAATATGCCAGAAATTTGTTAAGACTTACAAAGTGGATATTAAATGCACATGAAAGAGAAAGCTAAATATAAGTTCGAGTATCTAATGAGTAGACGAAGATAAAATTAATACAGTGTCTTTAATGAGGTACAGTATGTATTGGTATCAAGTAACCATTATTTGATGTTCTGATGTAGTATATATAGGTTTACAATATTTTTATTTTTTTTTTATACAAGAGTTCATACATTCTTGTACAGCCACTAGTATGCATAGCGTTTCGAGCAAGTCCTTAATCCTATGTTCCCTGGAATACGACCCCCACAAAGAATCGTTTAACAACCAGGTACCCATTTTACTGTTGAGTTAAACAGAGGCTACAGTTAAGGATTTGCGCCCAGTAAATCCTTCCCAGCCAGGATACGAACCCAGGACAAAGTGCTCGCGAAACGCCAGGCGAGTGTCTTGACCACTACACTACGGAGGCTGCCAATTAGGCTTTAGGCTTTATGAGGGTTTAGCATATGCTGTTTTTTGAGGGCTTACACATGTCCTACATTACTCAACTGGTGAATAGTTGAAAGCTCTTTCATTTAAAAATATTGAGATTAACCTTCTTGTTGTTATAAGTTATACTAAATTACATACGGTAAATATAAAGAAAAAGCTGATTTGAATTTTAGGAAATAGAACCTTGTTCATATTGTTGCATTAATAAAAGTCTGATAACCCAGCCTTAGGTATTTACTATCGGTGCAAATTGTAATGTTAGCAACTTGGATAATTGTAGCTGATAGCTTGTTTAGAAATATTAGTTTTTGTCAACCTAGTAACTATAGTTCTACTGATATTGATTACAAAAATGTAATAATTTGATATTATGTATGTACTTCAGAGTCTGAATGAGCACTTAGCAACACTGAAGACATTGCTGGAAGAGAGTCATGCTGGTCAAGCCGTCATCAATGCCTCTATGGCCGATCTCGCTCTTAATTTACGCAGCTTAAACATCACTAACCAAGAGGGACTGGGACACTTATCCTCTGATGTCACAACAGCTCTTAAGGACAACTGCAGCCACAGTTGCGGAAGCAATGTCATCCATGGTAAATGACCTGAAGGAAGGAACCTCAAATATCATTGACATCCTTGACGACAGGGCCTCTCAGACAGAGAACCTTCAGAATACTGTTTTAGAAAACTATTCTGAATTATCTGCAGAAATTGGTAGCTTGAAGAAGGTAGAACAAGTGATGATTAATACTGCAGATTCTGTTCTTGATACTAAACGTAGCATCGAATTTGGCATTCAACAGATTATTTTAGAACTTGGTGAAATTGTGAAGAATAGTGGCAGTACCATTAACTCAACCCTTTCTGATCAGATTAACAACATTTCCTTTGCCATTCTGAAGAACCAGACTTCTGCCCTGACCAACATGACTGCTAAGATGGAGCAGGAGATCTCACAAGTCTGGCGGCAAATTGGAATTATGTACCAGCAGATGACCCAGTCTGTGGACCTCCTGGACCAGCTGAAGGACACCACAAAACAGCACATGAACGCATCTTTGTCTCGTGTGGGAAGCATGGACGGAACGGTTGACAAGATCAACACAAAGGTGGCTGATGTGGAGAACAACCTCAATTACCTGTTGGGGCGACTCTCTCTAGTGGTCTCTGAATTCAACCTGATGAAGTCTGGTGTAGGGGATGAGCTCATGAGATTAAGGGAGAACTTAGCAAAGGAGAACAATGACAATTCTGTGCATTTTGCTGGATCACAGCCACCACCCGACAGCCGGTATGAAGTTAATCGCAAACGACATGCCCCTTTGCAATCCGAGGTTTATCCAGGACACAATCCTGAGCCCCTTGGTGTGTTCTAGCTGGGTAGTATTTTGCAGCTTTCATTGTTATGTTCACTACCAGTTTTTGAGGTTTTGAACTTGTCTAATCAGTACATCTTAATTTGAACCTAGGGACAAATCTTGAAGTTTGCATAAAATTTAGGGGTATATTTTTAGTGTGGCCATCTTCAATTCATAATCATTGTCATACATAGTGATGCTGTTATGAGAATTGTACATCATGTGTTAGATGTATTTATCAGGGACTGTGATTGCCAGATAATAACTAGAATCTTTCTAGTTATGGTAATTGGCTCTTGTTAACTACAATGTGGTCTTTGCTGTACTAATGACCAGTGTTGAGGTTGTAACAATAATTAGGCAGAGAACTACAATGATGCATAGCTGGCCCAGCTTGGTTAGTGGTGGGGGTAAGTGCTAACATAAGGTAACCCCATAACAGAATTATCTTTTTTTCTTTAGATTTAGCACATTTTAGTACTGTATTTGATAAACTGGTTTGGAAACATTTGATAAATTTTTTGTAGTTGTATAGTAAATTCTTTGTAGTAGGAAATATACAGTACTGTATTTAGTATTAAAAATTTGTTAAAAAGTTTCTTTCATCAGCCACATGTCTCTGGAGATACCTGAAGGTATTGGTGAATCGATGAGTCAGGTTGCATATGAGTGATGTACAAAACATACAAGCCTGAGGGCCACTATCTTTCGTAGCCTAGACAGACAGGAAGCTAGTGGCTTGTCAAAGGGTTCCCCCATTATTTCTAAGGATTTTTTCCTGCTGAATTTAAAGCTGAAGCAGTGTTTTGGTATTTACAGCTTTGGCAGGTAGATAATTCCATGGGTTTATTAAAGTGCAGGTGCAAAAACCTCTCATGTTTTCTGTCTTACATTGTGGCTTCTTGAATTTGAAGCTGTTGGCCCTTATGTTACACTGTGCCTTTTAAAGAAGTGGTCTGGATTAATATCTTCCAATTTGTTTAGCATTTTAAAGAATCAATGCTTGGCACCTTCTTTGGATAAATATAAGCATACTTACTCAATTAAATCAGCCGTCATGTCTGTATGTAGTGCTAATAGTCCTAAGGCCCTCGTCCATTCCTGGAAAAAATGTTGACTTAGTTCCGAGATGATTTTTGTAGCTTTGCACTAAACTGTCTCCAAAATGTGTAATTTTGAGACCAAAGTCTCCATGCCTGGATACAGTAGTCTGGATGGGGTGCACCAGAGATTTGTGCAGATAAATTACTGTACCACATTCTTTTCCTTGATCAAAGAATCTTTTTTTTTTTTTTTTTATTATTATTATTATTATTATTATTATTATTATTTCTAAGGTTTGGTTGTCTTCTTTTTTCCACTCGTTACTTATTGAGCAACTTTGAATGACTAGTGGATCAGAATTCTCAGGTACTTTTCTTCAACACACTACTGTATGATCATGCTGTTTATATGGTAGTTATGATGTACATGCATATTGTAATGCCCTACATGCAAGGTCTTGCATTTTTCAATATTGAAAAGCTATTTGCCTGTCTTTTGACCATTTGTAGAGTTTACGTAGATTGCTTTGCAAGGCCGTGACATCATTTTTTTTATTTCTCATTTTATCATAGAGCTGTGTCATCTGTTAATTTGATGATGTGGTTTGTAATATTCTCATCTACATCATAAGTGTAGGTAACAAACAAGGTTGGCCTCAAGATTTTCCAATCAGATTTATTTGCACATAGGATGAGCTTTTGCTTTCTGTTTTAACCATTGTTTTATCCATTTTAGTACAGTATTGTGTTATTTATTGCATGTGCTTGCAATTTCTGTGAGTCATGTGGTACAATATCAAAAGCTGTAGAGAAGTTCTTGTATTGTACACTACTTCTAGTGGAATTCATTTGTGTAAGTAGCTGGTTACACTTTATAAAATGTGAACAGGTTCATTAGGCAGAATTAATTTTATTTTACAAAACTGTGTTGATTTCACAAGGTTATGCAGTGTGAGATAGTGAATGATTTCCTCCCTTAGGATTCTCTCCATGAGCTTGTAGACATATGAGGTTAGGCTGATTGGTTGCTAGTCTTTTGCTGAACTTTTTCAGCCTGTCTTTAAGATGGGATGTCATTTGCATATTTCCAATCTTGGAGACTTTTCCCTTGATCTAGATACTTGTTGAGTAGCAGTTTTATTGGTACACATAGCTTGTCAGACCACTGTCTACATACAGGAAAACTACTGTATGATGTTGGATTGAAATGTATCCACACTTAGAGGTTTTGATTCCTTTAATTTATCAATGCTTTTCCTGATTATTTTACATGTAGTGGTGATATCCGTTTACTCATTCTCTTCTCCCACTTCAAACACTTATATTTACTATTTGTGTCTGCAGAATCGAGCTATTAGCTCTTGGACCGCCTTTCTAACCAATCTATTTTTACTATATTATATGTACTTCATATATTTCTCTTTAACACACACACATCCCCAGGAAGCAGCCTGGGATGCAGGCGGCTTCCTTGGACATTAAGGACTTGCCCGAAACGCTACGTGTACTAGTGGCTGTACAAGAATGTAACAACTCTTGTATATATATAAAAAAAAAAAAAAAAAAAAAAAAAAAAAAAAAAATCAATCAATCAATCACAAGAAACAAGGGATACATCTCCCGTCACACAGGGTCCAGTCGCACCTCCACAGATCTCCAGTATCATCTATTGATACTCTTAATGGTTCAAGAGGACTACCACTTACGGGCCACTTATGGGCCTACCTCAAGGTAACAATCAGGTGAGAACATAAAATATAAGGCTGATCTATTAGCCTCCGTTAGCAAAATCCGGGTACAGCATAAGAATATCTTCCAATATTCCTAAGTGTATGAAGTAATTACAGAGTTCAAAGTACCTTATACCAATTTTTCTGAAGTCACTTATAACAGGGCAATCACAGATATAGTGTTGGTGAGTATGTCCCAGCTCTTGTTCACATAGTTTACAATTGGAATATTCACCATTGGGGGCTATTCATTACCTGCAGCCACCTGCGATACATATCGATATCCTAGCCTAATTCTGGCAATTACAATGTCACACTGTCATTTTGACACTAGTGGAAGTTTTATGCTGTCCGTTCATATAATCAGTTTACAATCAAAATGTTAGGTCACTTGGTAAACATTTTGATGATATAAATGCACTACTTACAGCACTAGGTACTAAATTATCGTTCATCATTTTAACTGAAACTTGGCTAAGTAATGACTATACCCAACTCTACAATTTAGCTGGTTATAAAGCCATTCATAACTGCAGGCCTAACAAAAAAGGTGGTGGTACAGCAATATATTACAAAGATACCTTCATTTGCAATAGTGTCATTAGTGATAGAGACGACTATTGTGAATAGTCGTTGCACACCACTACACCACTACACCACAGTCTCCGTGGTGTAGTGGTAAGACACTCGCCTGGCGTTCCGCGAGCGCTATGTCATGGGTTCGTATCCTGGCCGGGGAGGATTTACTGGGCGCAATTCCTTAACTGTAGCCTCTGTTTAACGCAACAGTAAAATGTGTACTTGGATGAAAAAACGATTCTTCGCGGCAGGGGATCGTATTCCAGGGACCATAGGATTAAGGACTTGCCCGAAACGCTACACGTACTAGTGGCTGTACAAGAATGTAACAACTCTTGTATATATCTCAAAAAAAAAAAAAAAAAAAAAAAAAAATATACCTTTGCCAAGTTCTCCAGTACAGTAAATCCCTTAAATCCTCCCTGATAATCGGTGCCATCTATAGATTTCCTAATACCAACATAGCTTTATTCTCTGACAATGTAAGGAATCTTATCATAAATAACAATCTCAACAAAAATCACATTATTCTGGGAGGTGATTTCAATATTGACCTGGGTCTTCAAAACAACCCTCAAGTTGACTATTTCCGTAACAGCATGCACTCCTGTATGCTAATCCCCACAATCACCAAGCCCACCCGAGTCACTCAAACATCTGCCACTACCCTGGATCACCTATGGACTAATATAACAGCTCCCCTTACATCTGGGGTAATTTATGACAGAACAACTGACCACTATCCTACTTTCCTCATAGCAAACATTGACACATCACCACCAGAAACCAAAAAACTTTCATTCAGGCTACATAGTGAATCAGCTTTAGGCAATCTCTCTAATGCACTTCACAATATTAACTGGGAATCTGAATTTAACAATTCACAGGATATAAACTCATCAACAAACCTCTATCTCTCCAAAACTCTAAGCCTCTACAACACTCACTGTCCCCTCCTTACCAAACAAGTAACTGATAAAAGAAAAAATAACCCGTGGCTCACAAGTGGCATAATTAAATCAATCAACAAAAAACATGAATACGAAAAGAAATTTAGGAGTGGCCTAATTTCAATGGAAGTACAGTAGTTAAAAGGTACTCATCAGTGCTTACCAGTATCATAAGAAAAGCAAAACTTTCATATTATGAGACTAGATTCAAAGAAGCAAAAGGCAACATGAAAAGCACATGGAATACCATCTCTAACATCCTGGGAACTAAACAACACTCCCACAACCAGATAACTCTCTCTAAGGATGGCCTTACACTGTCATCTGACTTAGAAATGGCGAATGAATTTAATAGCTTCTTTTCATCGATTGGTGCTAACCTTGCAAGTAAAATCCCACAGACTCAGGACACATATCAACACATATCTCTCAGGCAGCTATCCAAACTATCTTCTCCTCTCACCAGTCAGCCCGTCAGATGTTGTGTCCATCATACACTCACTAAAAACCAAAGCTGGGAACATCAGTGAAATCCCATCCATTGTATACAAGAGCACCTCCCATGCCCTTGCACCACCTATAGCTCTGCTGTTCAACAAATCCCTTGAGTGTCATACCTTCCCTGATATCCTTAAAAACGCAAGAGTAACGCCAGTTCATAAAGGAGGTAATCTGTCAGACATAAACAACTACAGACCAATATCGAACCTACCCATACTATCAAAAATATTTGAAAAAATTATCTACAAACAGCTCTACTCCTATCTCGTAAAATGCGACATTCTTAGCCCCTGTCAGTTTGGCTTCCGCTCTCAAAAGAGTACCAACGATGCAATTATTAGTCTCCTTGATATAATTTACTCTGCCCTTGACAAAAATGAGTTTCCAATTGGACTCTTCATTGACCTGAGAAAGGCCTTTGATACTGTTAATCACGATTACCTCTTATGTAAACTCCATCATTATGGAATCCGAGGCCATGCACTGGACTATATCCAATCCTATCTTAGTGATAGACACCAATGTGTAGCCATCAATAATATAATCTCACCCATTCTACCAATAACCGTTGGAGTGCCTCAGGGCAGCATCTTGGGACCCCTACTATTTCTTATATACATTAATGATCTGCCTAATGTCTCTAACATTCTGAAACCTATTTTGTTTGCTGATGATACTACCCTCATTTACTCCAACCCCAACCCACATACACTAAATGATGTTGTTAATAATGAACTAAAAAAAGTCCACTTATGGATGTCAACCAACAAACTAACACTTAACATAGAAAAGACCTACTACATCCTATTTGGAAGCAAATCTACAAATGTAATTCAGCTTCAGATTGACAATGTAAACATTAGCAATAAAAATGATGGAAAGTTTCTTGGCATATTCCTAGACAAGAGACTCAACTTCAGTACCCACATACAACACATACAACAACAATACAATACAATACAATACAATTTTATTTAGGTAAGGTACATACATACAATAAATATTTACAAGGATTGTTTGACTTATAGGTAGAGCTAGTACATACAATGCCTAAAGCCACTATTACGCAAAGCGTTTCGGGCATGATAAACTTAAATGACAAGCTTAATACTAATTGAGCATAATGAGTAGAATGAAAACAAGAAATGAAAACATAGATGAAAAAGCAGCACAAATACAATTATGTCGACAAACAGCGCTCTTTAAAGAAAAAAACAGACATTGGTTGACAATAGAAGGGTAAGGTAGGTTATAGGGAATTTATTAGGTATAGCTTCGCTTTTAACTTAAACTGGTTGAGAGAGGTACAGTCTTTAACATGGTTGGGAAGGTCATTCCACATTCTGGGCCCCTTGATTTGTAGAGCATTTCTAGTTTGATTAAGTCGTACTCTAGGAATATCAAAACTGTATTTATTTCTGGTGTGGTGCTCATGGGTTCTGATACAACCTTCTATGAAGCTTTTGAGATCAGGATTGGCATTATAGTTTAGCGTTTTATATATGTATAATACACATGAGAGAATGTGCAGTGACTTAATGTCTAACATATTCAGAGATTTAAGTAGGGGTACCGAGTGATGTCTGGGGCCAGAATTGGATATTGTCCTAATAGCAGCTTTGTGTTGAGTAATTAGAGGACGTAAGTGATTTTGGGTAGTAGAGCCCCAAGCACAAATACCATAGTTGAGATATTTATAGATAAGGGAGTAATAGAGAGTCACCAGGGCAGGGCGTGGTACATAATATCTGATCTTAGAAAGAATGCCCACAGTTTTTGAAACTTTTTTTGATATGTTTAGAATGTGTCCCTGGAAATTAAGCTTGTGGTCAATGAGAATGCCAAGGAATTTGCCATCTAATTTGTTACAAATTTGGGTATTGTTTATTTTGAGATTTATTTGATTAGAGGATTTATTGCCAAACAGAATATAGAAGGTTTTGTCAATGTTAAGGGTGAGTTTGTTGGCAGTTAGCCACAGATGGACTTTATTTAGCTCAGTATTTACTGTGGCATTTAGAGCAAGGGGATCAGGACTGGAATAAATGAAGGTTGTGTTGTCAGCAAACAGAATTGGTTTGAGGTGTTGGGAGGCATTTGGAAGGTCATTAATGTAGATGAGAAAGAGGAGAGGGCCAAGTATGCTGCCCTGGGGAACACCAATGTTGATGGGTAGGGTGGGAGAAATTGTATTATTCACAGAAACATATTGGAGCCTGTCAGTAAGGTAGGATTTGAGGTATTGTAGGGAGTGTCCTCTGACTCCATAATGATGTAATTTAAGAAGAAGGTTTTGGTGATTGACAGTATCAAAAGCTTTACGCAGGTCCACAAACAACCCAACAGGGAACTCATTTTTATCAAGAGCTGTATGAATCGAGTTAAGCATACTAATAAGTGCATCGTTAGTGTTTTTTTTGGGTCTGAAGCCATATTGGCAAGGGCTAAGTATATTGAGTTTGGCTAGATATGAGTAAAGCTGCTTATAGATTAGTTTTTCAAAAATTTTTGACAAGTTTGGCAGGATAGATATAGGTCTGTAGTTGTTAACATCTGTGAGATTACCACATTTGTGGACAGGCGTTACTCTCGCTTTTTTTAGAATATCTGGGAAGGTTTGGAGTTCAAGTGACTTGTTGAAGAGCAAAGCAATAGCAGGGGCTAAAGATCTGGAGGCTTTTTTGTAAATTAAAGTTGGTATCTCCTCAAGGGCACCAGACTTGGTTTTAAGGGAAAGGACATAACTAAGAAAGTCTCTAAAACAGTTGGTATACTCTCCAAAATCAGATATTATGTTCCTAACTCTGCTCTCATCTCTCTATATTATGCACTAATCTATCCCTATCTCAACTATGGTATCTGTGCATGGGGTTCAACCACTGCAAACCACCTCAAGTCCATCATCACCCAGCAAAAATCTGCTATCAGAATAATATCAAATTCTGCTTTTAGACAACACACAGCCCCTTGTTTAACTCCCTAAACATGCTAAACATAATCTCACTCCACAAATTCTCTTGTGTCAACTACATTTACAAAACCCTGTTCTTAAATGCAAATCCTTGTCTGAAACTCTTCCTGGACAGATGTAATAGGACCCATTATCACCACACCAGAAATAAATATCTCTTCGATATCCCCAGAGTTAAACTTAATTTGTGTAAACACTCTATGCAAATAAAGGGACCCAGTTTATGGAACTCACTCCCTACTGAATTGAAAAGCTGTCCAACTTTTACAACATTCAAAATCAATACTAAAAAGTACCTATTTTCATCTTCATAGTTTTTCTCTTTTTGCCTTAAAATTGCACTGTATCTATTGCTACCCAATCTCCCAACCTTTTTGTTTCCAATTTGAACATCTTTACCATTGAGATCATTGCTGTTTTCTTATATGTGCTGCCAATCTGTGGTATGGTGTTTATAAATCTTGTTTATCTGTATCTTTTGCTACCCAGTCTCCCAATCTTTATGTACCCAATCTGAACATCTTTACCATTGTGATCATTGCTGTCTTATATGTGCTGTCAATCTGCTGTATGGTGTCTATTAATCTTGTTTAAATTACTAATCAAGCTGTCAATGTAATCAATCAGAGCTTTAATATAACAATGTGCTTTAATATACTTACTTATCTCTCTCATCTCATTTTTCTCTTGTAATGTATCTTTCATTTATCAATTCTGATTGAAATTACCTACTTAAAATTATCTGCTAGATTAAGGACCTGCCCGAAACGCTGCGCGTACTAGTGGCTTTACAAGAATGTAATTACTGTACTATCCAATGTATTCTCACAAACCCAATGTACCTTCTTGTATATATATAAATAAAATAAAATAAAATAAAATAAAATAAAATAAAATAAAATAATTCTCGATTCTAAACATGTTTACTTAGTTTAGTTCATTAATTATGCACCCCATATATCATCTTGTGGGCGGTAGTGGAAAAGGTTACAGAGGCACATAAACATGTCATAGCTCTTTATACTCTTGCTTTCTGGCTTTTGTGTGTCAGTGACTGCTCTTCTGTCTTCCCTAATTTCCTAAAATATTGGGGCTTTGACAGAAGAGATTGGAATGCCCATATCCCACTCAACTTCAGGCTTATCACATTCAGTTTTAGCTGCCTTGTTTGTGTCATCATGCTGGACAACACCTATATGAGAAGGTATCCATACAAATGAGACTTTGAAACTCCTACTGTTTGCAATAATAATGTTGTTTATAATGGAAGTTACAACTACAACCTTTTGAAGATCAATGCTAATTTTATCTAGATAATGTAATAAATGAAAGTTTTCTATGTCAACAGAAAGGCAGAAATATAAGCTACACTTTAAATACTTGTCATAAATATAACTGAAGTGAAAGCGAAGATATATGCATTTGATACTGTACAGTTTCTTGATGGCTTGCTCTAAGAGTGTGAAGCCCTTCACACCAGCCTATAAATTGTGTAATTTATTTCCATATATGCTAATTAACCTTAAAATCTATATGTCAGAAGGAAGGAAGATGTAGACGTTAATGTGACAACATTTCAAGAAATATCTCTCTTGAAAGTTAAATAATACAATCCTGTCGCCGGTGTCCGGACACATGAAAGCTACTTAGGTATCAGTGGCCTAGCCAGGTGGAGATCACAGGACTGTACAATACTGATAAATTATGTAATTCACAGAGATACGTTGATAAATATTAATGTTTTATATTTTATTAAAAATACAGATATATACTTTGTTTCATACGTTAAATGTAACAATATTTCAGTATACTGTATATTATATAAGCATAGTATATATAATTCAGTATATACAATATATAATAAGAGTGTCAGACCACGGAGGAAGAATTGAAACAGGAATTTCCTTTAGTACTTTCTTATATTAATACATCTTCAGAGCGAACCATTCCTTCTGAAGATGTATTAATATACGAAAGTACTTAGAGAAAGTACTATTGTGGTTTTAATATTGAACTATTATACATATACGAAACAGACAAATCTGGTGTCCGAAATAGTAAAAATATTAGTGTGCGATGTGATCAATGTAAGGGGGATATTGGGTGTGCCTCGTATCCCCTACAACAACAAGAAGTTCGAGAGCGATGAGGCCGCCACCTACTAGCTTCAGGATGTCGTCGAATCTAAATCAACAATATACTACCGCCGCTACTTTCTCGGAAACGTAAGTACCTGCCGCTTTACTTCTCTCACCCTGCCTAGCCTGGCCTGGCCTGACCTGGCCTAGCCAGACCTGACCAGACCTGACCTGGCCTAGCCTTACCTAGCCTAGTCTGACCTGGCCTAGTCTGACCTGACCTGGCCTAGCCTTACCCAACACTAATCACCACACGTGACAGCCCAAACGAATCGCAAATAAGTACACGTAACAAGTCATATGCCCGGACACTCTTTCACCTTGGGGACTGAGTGGTAACTATTGTATAGAAGAGCCGGCTCCCTGAGAGTGGTAAGAGGGCGTGATAAGAGGCTAACGTGTGGTCTTGAAGGAAGTCGATAAAGCAGACAATTTTCAAAAGGAAGGGCAGCATAACGAGCAGACAGGAATGGACAGACAGTCGGTTATCCCATAATGTGTAATACGCCCCGCACAGCATGGGTGGAGTGGGGGGGGGGGGTTGTAGCAGGGCACAGTATGGTGATGGTGCGGGTGAGATACACACCCACTGAATTCCTGCCATCAATAATTGTTTTCATAACCATTAGAACAATGGCATCCCTCCAGGCACCATCCTTCCACTGACCCCCTCCTCTGGTCCTCCACCTCAGACAATAACCCCCCACACCCCCTCTCCCTTCCAGACATCAGCATGTCAAAATCAGTACCATAATGTGTTTAAACTATTTAAACTAAGTCATTGTGTATCTCAAGGTATCTTAATTCATTTGAAAGTGTACATGTGCATTCGTTCATATACTCGCCTAATTGTGCTTGCTGGGGTTGAGCTCTGGCTCTTTAGTTCCACCTCTCAACCGTCAATCAACAGGTGTACAGGTTTCCGAGCCTATTGGGCTCTATCATATCTACACTTGAACCTGTGTATAGAGTCAGCCTCCACCACATCACTTACTAATGCATTCCATTAGATATAATCATATATGATTACACATAATCATAATCATTCCATACACATAATCATATATGTGTACGTCAACGTATACATACATGTGTATATATACCTCATATTAAAATACTGATAAACGAATGACCATGAACAAATTAATTTATAATTGTAGCACTATATATAATTTTAATAGACTAATTACGTGTTTATACATTTGAATGGTCCAGACAGGTGGCCAGCCTTGGACATATACACTTCTGGTAGGCACAATGACCTCATGTTAGACCCTTGATAGATTATGTGAGAGAGAGAGAGAGCTGGGGCAGGGAGGTGCGTGCCCCAGGGAGATAATCCATGCCCATGCCCCGCCTCGAGGTCAGTTCTCGAGTCACACCAAGAATAACAATCGAGCAAGTTGTCCTGACCAGGATGTGGCATATTAGGGAGGGTTGAGGAATAGGAAGCCTGTCTGATAGGGCTCTTGGCAAGCAGCTCTCCCTCAGTCTACCTATCTATATGGAAGAAATGTATCTAGGCCCTCCTCCCCCCTGCCTATTCTCTCTCCCCCACCTTTCTTCCTTCATTTCCTCCCTCCTTCCCTCCCCCTCACTGGTGAGAGAGTAGGAGTGTGAGAGTGGTTAGAGAACTCGTAGTTCTCACGCTCGTGAAATTGTCTGCGACCCTGGAGGAGTAGAGCGGAGGGGGGGGTGAAAGTAGGTGACGATGGAGGAGTAGAGGGGAGCATTATATGCAGTGAACGTAGGTGTCTATGGAAGAGTACATCATAGAGGAGGGTGAAAGGAAGGTGACGATGGAGGAGGAGAAGGGAGGGGGTGTGAAGGTAGGTGATGATGGAGGAGTAGAGGGGAGGAGGGGGGCAAAGGTAGGTGTCTATGGAAGAGTACATCATAGAGGGGGGTGAAGGCAGGTGGCGATGGAGTAGAGCAAAAGGGGTGGGGGTTGAAAGTAATCCTGAGTTTAATTTTTTAGTTATATATAGTGACACCTCGGCTTACGAATGAATATTTATGAACTTTTCGGGTTACGAGCCTAATTTCTTCGAAAAATTTGAATCGGGTTACAAACTTTGCCGCAGGAAATGAGTTTGTTGATATGCGTATGGGCTGACCTAGCGCGTGGTGGCATGGTGATCGCACCTCAGTTTACCAAGGTCTCCTGCCTAGTAACTATCGCGCCTGAATTCTTTATAAAGCATTACATTTGTTTTGGGATTTTTGGCTATTTGAACATAAAATTTGTTATTATATATCTTGCCATGAGTCCCAAGAAAGCCAGTGGTAAGGTTCAAGCCAAGAAAACACATGTGAGAATGACCATAGAGGAAAAACAAGAGAGCATTCATAAACATCAAAATGGTGCACAGGTTGTTGAACTAGCTAGGCAGTACAACAAATCTATGTCAACAATATGCACTATACTTGCTAAGAAAAAGGACATTATGAGCATTAAAGTGTCAAAAGGCATATCAACAATCCCGAAACAAAGAACACAAACACTTGAGGATGTTAAAAAGTTTTTATTAATTTGGATACACAACAAGGAGTTAGCAGGTGATAGCATTTCAGAGGCCATCATTTGTGAGAAACCAAGGCATTTGCATGAAGACCTTTTAAAGAAAACCCCTGGAACGAGGGGGGGGGGGGGGAAGATGAATCAAGTTTGAAAATGTGAAAAGTTTGTGTGACAATAGAGCCTCGTGGAAAACTTTTGCTGTGGTCATTACCTGGTGGAATGCACCCAGGATGGAGTATTAGGGCTATACATCTTTTAAATCATAAAAGTAATAAACATTTCCCATCAACCTTACAAACAATATTAACCTATTTTCATGTATTTCCCCCATGTGCATTTTAACAAAGTTGCTAAATTGCCTTTATCATTCTGTAAAATTTCAATTACAGTACTGTATGTATAATTTTGTTAGTATAAATGGACTGAATATTCTGAAATTGCTATTAATTTTACAATTTCAGATTCAAAGGTGGTCTGGACACCCAATTTGGTCAGACAGGTGAAGAGAGCATTTAGGATAGTTCGAAGAGATGAAGATGGTCGCAATTGTGTTCGAAGAGGCAAACGCCCCCCTTTGCTCCTGACATTATGTTCAACCATTGACCTCTGCATGCCTAACACAAGGTAGGTTGAAAACTCCTCCTTTATGTCATTGGTACATTAGCCAGAAACTCAGGGCTCATGTAGGAATATCCCTAAAAAAAAAAAAGTGGCCCCAACAATGCATCCTCCAAGTCTGGAGGATGAGCAGGAGCATTGTCGAGAAGCAGGCCCTTTAGTGTCAAACTTTTCTCTTGCAGATATTTTTTGATGGCAGGGCAAACCACTCTACATCACAGTTTTTCTGCACGTTATATATTTTTTAAAACTCTTGGATTTTCGGAATGATACACAAGCAAGGGTTTAATTTTCAAATCGCCACACAGCACAAGAGTTAGCCTATCCTGACACAAGTTAGCCCAAGTTAGC
The DNA here is from genome assembly GCF_040958095.1 of Procambarus clarkii. Taxonomy (NCBI): domain Eukaryota; kingdom Metazoa; phylum Arthropoda; class Malacostraca; order Decapoda; family Cambaridae; genus Procambarus; species Procambarus clarkii. Next base: position 18,624,072 of record NC_091219.1, read on the forward strand.
TTGTGTCCGGGCAGTGACGTCTCCTCTTGGGCAATGTATGTCCTCTTCGGCAATTTTTTCCAGAATAGCCATGTCTCCTCACAATTAAACACTTGTTGTGGAATATATCCATCAATACAGTATCTACAAAATCTTTAAAATCACGAACAAATCTTTCAGCCCCTACTTTGTCTGAGCTGGCACCCTCACCATGCCTCACAACACTATGAATACCACGTCTTTTTTCAAAATTTATCAAACCATCCCCTACTCACCTTAAACTCTTTCGTATCTGCAAAACTCGTTCTAGGGGTTTTCTTTATAAGATCTTGCATGAAGATTTCATTGTTGACCAAACCACACACTGGAAATTGAATAGACGACGACATTTCGATCCGTCCTGGACCATTATAAAGTCGATTGTGATGAGATGAGGGAAGCAAGAGCATTAAGTAGGCAAGAGAGAGAGGTGAGGAGATGGCAAGTATGTACGTATGTATATGAATAAAACATGTACATACTTATACATAACGTGTGTAAATAGTGTAATAAACACAATAACAGTATTTTGGGAGGAGGAATGTTGGCGAGTAATGTGTTGGAGGAGGGAGGGAGGACTGGCAGGGTGTGGCAGCTCACTCATGTTTTTTGGGCTCACCATACCAACATAGTGGATCGTTATGGTGAATACATACGTAGATGGGTATATACAATGTGTGTATATAGTGTAATAACAGCAAAAACACTGTTTGATTGTAGAATATGTCGCATATACGAGGCCCATAATTTTGAGCATAGCGATGTTCTATACTTTGAATTATATAAATTCCACAAATTACACACTTTTAAATAATATTACAGCAAAAAAAAGAAGAAATGAATGAGAAACTTCAAAATAATTGCGCAACATTTTATTCGCAGCAACTGCCGTCGCACGGGGTGGCGGGGCCGACAGACCCCCATCGCTCCAACGCTCAGCGCCCATAATTTGCTCAACTTCCCAGCTCCATCGCAGCTAAAGTAAGTCACATACAATATTTTTTGTTTAGTTTCCCCGTGATGAGACTCTGCATTTTAACAATATAAGAAGAGAAAAAAATTTTTTGGAAAGAATTTATTTCTTGTGCACCAGGGTGTTATTTGGAGACAGAGCAGTTCAGTGGTTAACTACTAAATTTTTTTTTCTCCCACACACGCACCCCCCTAGGAAGCAGCCTGTAACAGCTAACTCCCAGATACCTATTTACTGTTAGGTAACAGGGGTCATCCCCTTTTGTACAAAGAATCTGCTAAAGCTTTTAGGGCTAATCTTTGACACTCGTTTGTCTTTGTCGCCCCATATTTTTTACGTCCGAGTTGAATGCTCTAAGGCCCTTAACTAACTTTAGGTCATGTCCCATACTTCTTGGGGAGCTAATCGACACTACTCCTCTCTTTACATTCCTCTCTCGTTCTGTCTAAACTCGATTATGGCCCTGTTTACTCGTCTGCTTCTCCTTCTACCCTTCACCATCCGGACACACTGCATCATACTGGGTTACGGCTCAGCTCTGGTACCTTTCCTTCGACACTTACCCTAAGTCTGTATGTTGAAACTGGCGTCCTGTTTCTACAGGATCGCCATGATCGCTACTGTCTTCTCCACCTTGCACGGTCCTTACAGCACCCTCACTCTTGCTTATGTCATGCCTTGACCTTTACCCATCCTGTGGTTCCTGTTCCCCTTCACCACCTATCTCTTTCTGTACGATCGTCTCTCTTACAAAATGCTCTTTCAGTTTGTGTTACCAATATTTCCCCTCGTGTCATTCCGTCTTTGCCCCTATGGAGGGGTCCCCGTTCCTAAATTCTGTAAGCCTTGACCCACATGACTAAAACTTTTACCCCTCCTACAGTTCTAAATCACCTTTTCCTTGAACACTTTTCTTCACACTTCCACTCTATTTCCGTCTTCACCAATGGGTCTTAAGTCTGCAGACGGTGTAGGCTACTCTGTTGTTTTTCCTGACTGCACCTTTGTGTCTCCTGCCTCCGGAGACTAGCATCTTCATGGCAGAACTTTATGCTATTCTCTATGCTCTTCATCAACTCTTTTCTCGCTGTCAATCCTCCTCTGTGTTTGTAGTTGACACTTGCAGTGCCCTCATGGCTCTAGAATCCTTTAATCCAGTCCATCCTTTGGTAGTTGAAATTCAACATTGTCTGTTTCTTATCTCCAGTAGATTTAAGACAGTGGAATTTCGCTGGATTCCCACCCATATTGGTGTGTTCTTAAATGAGCGTGCGGACACTGCCGCTAAGGAAGCTATCCGCACCTGTCCCATCTCCCGTAAAGGTATTCCTTATTATGACTTTTACCCAGTTATTCATTTCCCCATTCTTGCCCGTTGTCAGGGTTGTTGGTCTTCTGTTACTGGTAACAAATTGCGTGCTCTTAAGAGCAGTGTGTTCCCGTGGCCTTCCTCCTACCACCGTAACCGGTGGTGGGAAACGGCTCTGGCGAGGTTGTATATTGGTCATACACGTTTAACTCACGGGCACTTAATGGAGCGCTGCCCTGCTTCTTATTGTCCAAACCGTTGTCTCTACATGTCCTGACTTCCAGGACTTACGTGTCTTGCTTCCCGACCATCCCTCACTGTCAATTGTCCCTCGATAAAATTCTTGGTAAATTCAATACCTTTGATATTGTTCGCCGTATGCGTTTTTGTTCTTGTATTGGCGACGTTAGTGATATTTAGGGCACTATGATTATCCCACACATTTGATGGTTTGATAATTACTGTACTGTACAGTACTTTGGTTTGGAATGTATCAAATAAAGTTGTTTCATGTATTCAAATGTGTGAGAAAATCCACTGGGGCTGTGAGATGAAGCGAACCTGTAACAAAGGCATTGCCAGTTGCATACTCTACCACCACTGATGGTAAAAGTCTTACAACTGGATATCTTGTGTGACGGGTTATGGTATCACAGCTATACTGAACCAAGATGGTATGGCTCTCCCTCACATAAATGAAAGAAATGCTGCTATTGGCCTTGCAGTGTGTAAGTTGCAGGTGGAAACAAATGAAAATTATCAAATAAATAATTAAACAATTTACTGAAATAGTAATGAACAAAAATAACACATGACAATACTTGACTATCATGTAATGCAAAGGTGAACAAGTTAGTATGACCTTAAATGCAAAAAATAAACTATAAGCAATGAATAAAAGTATGAAGATATACTGGTGTTCTGAAGACAGCTACCATACCACCATGGCATCAGTCACATGATGTTGGCTGGAAGTGGACGACGGGTTAGAGACACCAAGGTGATCCAGCACTAAGGGAGAGATTGCCTCTCCAGGGAGGCAGCGCTCTTTATATAGTCCGGCGGTGATGACTCATCCAGTGTCAACACGAGGTGGACATCTGGTCAACTAGCAAACTGCTCGTTGTGGCTGGCGGTGCCTTTGTGTTGAGCTGTACCACTGTCAGTTGAAGGCGGCTAACTGCTTGTTTGTGGGGACAAACTGCCAGTTAGCAGTGGCGCCCGGCTTGCCTCCTTGTCGTACCAGGCCGTGCCAGGCCCTGGGGGGTATGGAGAGGTGGCAGGACTGATGACTCTTCTGGGCTGGTGTAGATGTATACTTCCAGTGCAGAGGCATTGAAGGTGAAGGGAAAAGGCAGTTCCACTGCTATGCAGGGGATTCACGTGACACTTGTGAAGCCACAGAAAGTCTGGAGGCCCTACTGAAGCCAGTCCAAGTATTAAATAAAACCCATGAAGTACGCCGGTGAAGGGTAAAGTGAAGGGTGAAGCAAGACCGTATGCCCCAACTTCAGGCACACACAGAAAATCACGTTTTGGTCCCGCCTCTCAACTGTGTATTTGAAGTTGGGGCGTATGGTGTTGAACTGCTTCAGCCTCCACCTGAGTGCTTGTAGGTCTTACGTAAGACATTGACTCAAGGAGGGGCCTCAAAACTTGCTGTGATTTATGGGGAAATCCGGTTGTAAGACTTTTACAAAGTCAGTAATATACTGTGGTAGAGTATGCAGCTCCAGTGCCTTGGGCAAGGGTTTACGTCGCCTCACAGCTCCAGTGGATTTTCTGCTTGGTGTATATCAGGTTGTGATTTTGTGTGTGTACCGTATTGTTATGATCGCCGTCTGATAAGTCCTTTCTGGCCTCAAGAGTCATTTTTACCCACCTAGAAAGATTGCAGATGGCCAAAGCAGTTATTTAAGTTAAGAAGGGACAAGTCTTAAACAGAATTTTGCATAATATTTGACTGTAAAGGGGTAAATTGAGGTAGATTGAAAAACAAAATGGTGAACCGGGCAGGCGGTACTCACAATTAGGCGAGTACACTCGGGAACTTTTAAAGTGCAACCAAACATGCTTTAGGCTCTCACAACAAGAGGTGAGTGGTGGTGGCTCAGGTGCTCAGCCAATCAGAGCACCTAAGGAGGGAGGGCAGGAATGAGAGGGGGGTGGTATGTGGAAGTTTGGTGACAGTTGTGTGTAGTTTGTTCATCTTCATTGTAAGTTTCATGGCTTGGTGTGCATTTCCCTAGTAAATTTAATTAGGGAAAAATTCAGGTGTTTGATTTTTTAAATCAACTTTTTAAATGTTGAGTTGTTAAAGCCTCAAAGTGCATGGAGTTGGTTTGGGAGTATGGCATCCTCATGCTGTTGCGTGCTCGCGTGAGGTAGCAAAGGTGATGTAAAGTTGCGGGGTGTACATGCTTGGGACGTCCTCTCTCGGGATGGCTGGTGTTAGACCTGCGTGTTTGTCGGTTGTTGAAAAGCCGTCATCCTTTGCTGTTGTGGTATTGATTTTACATTGTTCATCTTGTAATTAATACTGTAGTGCGATATCTAGGGCTACCATTTGTAAGTTTAAAATGTCTAATACAAACAGTTGTCCAATGAGTTTTAATAGGAAATATCATCCACCAAGCACCATTGTACAATTATATTAATTGATAGTACAGTATATGGATTGTGCAGAACTGCTTAGAATGATCTTTAACCCTTGGCTATATTGGTCATGTCAAATACCTGCACGGTGAATGCTCAAAGACCCTTTCTTTAATCAGTGTTGTCACATACCTCATGGGGGTATGGATAGGCAAACACTCATTCGGTTAAACTTGCCTTGTAGTACTTTCAGAGCTCAGTAATTTGGAATCTGGTTAGCACTTTCCAAATAAATTGACCTTTAAAGTGAATTCCTATTTAGGTTTAAAACATTATACCGAATGAGAAACTCGGATTATATAGCCGAACACCAGAAATGTTGTTATTCAATTTGGTTGCCTAAAGCACATTCAAGGACTACACATTACATGGCATTCCAGGATTCCTCTATACCTTGCCTTATGCTGTAAACATTGCCACAACCCTGTGTTTTATTGATTTAAATGGCCACAGGGAGGCATACAACACTGCAGATTATGATGTCATTAGTTATCCACTGTGCTGACAAGTGGGCTGACTGATGTTCGTTGACACCTGTATCGTGCTTCAATTTAATCGCCAGGAGATCACCCTCTCACTAGACTCGTCTGTAGGAAGTACAGTATAGTATCTCAAATTACCTTGGATCATAAATAGCATAAGACTTGGGGGTAGGAGAGGGTTGCAGTGTTTGTCATGGCTCTCAGTTGTTCCTGGTATTAGGCAATTTAGTTCTGGAATCATTTTTGTTGGCCAATGTTAAACTTTTTCAAAAGTAGATGTTTTTCTGAAAGGGAAGGGGGGGGGGCCTCTATGCTTGGATACAGTTATCTAAGTGAATACTTAGATTTATACAGTAGAATAACTACCTTCTTTTCCTTAGTCAAAAAGGTTGCTTGTTTATTTCTAGGGACTTGTATTTTCTTTTATTTTTAACTGCAGCAACTTTCAGTGAATGATAGATTCTTACTGAAAGGACCTTTACTTCATTGTTGTTGCTTTATGGTCATCTCATTGTGTACAGGGATTCCGCGAAGCTTTTGGGGTTAGTCTTTGACACTCGAGTTGAATGCTCTAAGGCCCTTAACCTCCTTAAGGTTTTGTCCCATACTTCTTGGGGAGCGGATAGGCGCACGCTCCTCTATTTGCACTCCTCTCTCGTCCTGTCTAAACTCGATTATGGTTGCCCTGCATACTCTTCTGCTTCTTCTACTGTTCGCCGTCTTGATGCTTTGCACCATACTGGGTTGCGTCTCGGCTCTGGTGCCTTTCGTTCGACTCCCGCCCTTAGTTTGTATGTTGACACTGGCTTTCTCTCTCTTCAGGACTGCCGTGATCGCTACTGTCTTCGCTATCTTGCGCGGTCCTTCCAACATCCTCTCGCCTCTGTCGTGCATTGACTTTTCCTCCTCCTGTGGTTCCTGTTCCTCTTCATTGTCTCCCACTTTCTGTCCAGTTATCTCGCTTACAGGATTCTCTTTCTGTTCATATTTGTAATGTTTCTCCTCGTATTGTTCCTTCATTACCTCTGTGGAGAGTCCCCCTTCCCAAGTTTTGTACGTTCTTGACTTGTATTACTAAAGCCTTTACCCCTCCTACAATTCTGAAAAGCCTCTTCCTTGAGCACTTTTCTTCGCACTCCCACTCTATTTCCATCTTCCCTGATGGGTCTAAGTCTGCGGATGGTGTGGGATACTCTGTTGTTTTTCCTGACCGTACTTACATGTGTCGCCTCCCTTCGGAGGCTAGCGTCTTTACGGCAGAACTTTATGCTATTCTCTATGCTCTTTGTCTCTTGCTTTCTCATTCTTATTCCTCCTTTGTGGTTGTAGTTGATTCTCGTAGTGCCCTCATGGCTCTAGGGTCCTTTAATCCTGTCCATCCAGTGGTCATTGAGATTCAACATTGGCTGTTTCTTATTTCTAGTAAATTTAAATCAGTAGAGTTTTGCTGGGTTCCCAGCCATATTGGTGTTTCAATGAGCATGCGGATGCTGCCGCTAAGGAAGCTATCCGTTCTTGTCCCATCTCCCGTAAAGGTATTCCTTATTCCGACTTTTATCCTGTTATTCATTCTTCCCCGTTGGCAGGGTTGTTGTTCCTCTGTGGTTGGTAACAAGCTGCGTACTCTCAAACTTAGTGTGTCCCCATGGCCTTCCTCCTACCACTGTAGGGACACTGCTTTGGCACGGCTGTGGGTTGGTCATACCCGCTTAACCCACGGTCACTTAATGGAGCGCCGCCCTGCTCCTTATTGTCCGAATTGCGTTGTCCCTCTTACAGTTGTGCATATCCTTGTTGAATGTCCTGACTTCCAGGACAAGCGTGTGTCTTGCTTTCCGACCGTCCCTCGCAGTCACTTGTCCCTCGATAGAATTCTAGGTGAATCGGATACTTTTGATATCGTTTGCCTTATGCGTTTTTGCTCTCGTATTGGCATTCTTGGTGATATTTAGCGCCCTCTGATTATTTCGCACTTTGATGGTGCTACATGGCCTTCCTGGTTTGGTGCCTTCTTTTGGTAATTACCTTACCTTCATTGTTGTTTCATTTTAATGTGGTAGTTATGATATGGATTGTTCTGGCTCACGTGCAAGGTCTTGGATTTTTTTCTGTTTTATATTAAGAAATTGCCAGTCTTGTTACTATTTGTAGAGTTAGAGATCTGCATTAAGGCCTCAATATTATATTTTTTTTTTTTTAACATGTTATCAGCAATTTTTGTGGTTGGTAATATGTAGATTAATGTCAGTGATGTATATGACAAGGGGTAAGACCCCTTGTGGTATGACAGCATTTTTCCCCAGTCATTTCTTTAACAAATGAAAGGGTCCTCATAACCATTCTTTTGTCCTTTCTACCATGTACCTGTTTGTTGCTTCTTGGGCTTTCATTTGGTACTTTGGCTATTAAAACAATGGTCTGGTAATGTTGCAGTTACCATTTCTAAAAAAATGAGCAGGTTCATTATGCAGGGTTTGTTTTTAGCAAACAGTTTTAAAACAAAAATTCCATTCCTTCAGGACCTTGCAGATGTTAGGTCAAACTAATTGACAGTAATCTGTTTTGCCCTTTCAAACAATGATGGTTTTAATCTAGGTAAAATATTTCAGAATATCTGAAGTTTGGCAGACAAATCATTTAAGAGCTTTGGTAACTTGAATTTAATCAAAGACTGTGAAAACCATGTTGTATAGATGCTTCAGTGTCACTTTTGAAATGTTTTGTAAATTTAACAATGATCTTTAGTTAATTTAATCATAATTTGTACAAAGCTTAGGTGTTTCATAGCTTTAAATTTACTTTCAAATATGAAAACTAAAATATTGACTGAAGTTTCTTCCACTTTAATATTTCAGACTAATTTCCAATATTTGTTAGTTTATGTAAATTGAAAAGGTAGTCCACTTTTACATCTTTTCAATGCATTTTACATGCACCTATGTAACAAGTTACAAATAGGTGTAAATTTTACCAAGTACTTATTTTCAAAGTAATGAAATTTCAGATGTTTAAACATTGCATCAATAGTAGTAAACAATTTCCAGCATAATTTCAGGATAAGGTATATAAAGTAGTTTCATTAAAATGTTTATTTAATAAGTTTTACATAGATGTATTATAAATACTATAATATTACTGTTTCAGGTTGTGAGACAGATGCTCCTAGATGAACAGAAGATCCAAAAGGCCAAGACAACTCCAGAGACAATCACCTGTAAAAGAAAAATAAAACATTAAACAGGGACACTACTTTTATTATCACCAAAGCCTAATAACAAGCCCAAAAAATCCTAACATCCTATCTTTTAAGATAGGCTCAGCAAGGCCTATCCCTTACTCTGGTTTTATTGCAGAGCTTGTTCCCTGAATGGGTGCATTACATCCACCACTTTAGTGCCCTCAACACATTGTACATATGCTTTACCAAAAGCACTGTACAATGTATGCCAGGCACTAATGTTTTAGATGCATCCACCCATTCAGCAAACAAGCCCTGTGAGAATTAACAATGGTTACCATTGTTAAGGGTCCCTAAACCTATGCAAATCTAGTCCATCTAGTAGACAGGTAGTAGAGCAAAGCTCTGAAAAAGCCAAGCCAGGGAGGTCTGCAGGACTGCCTGGTCCCCTTTTATGAAATGGGGTAGGATCAGTACAAACTGCATTATCCCTGTGGGTTGTAACAGTAGGACATGGTTACACACCTATAAATGGACTAGATAAGAGAATTAAGATTAAGTCATTGATATAGCTAAAACATCAAATTCAAACTCACCCACATTTGTAGATTTCCTTTTGCAGAGTAAAGGAGCCTCACTCCATGCATCATAATCACTTTCACCTGAAAAATATTTCAACAAATTAATTTCAGATTTAAAGCCAATCTTTCTTTACTTTTCAAATTAGCATTCAGTACTTTACAAATTCAGATGGAAAAAATTTCTTTAAGATATTTACCTTACCTACATATTCTAGTAAAGATCTAATTTAGCAATATAAATATATGTCATTTGAGAAACTATCCACAACTGCACTTCAATGGCAATTTACATTTATCTTTAGCCAATGCTATATTGTTTAAGTTATTATTATTTGTTTACTTTCATGCAAATCTATTCAGATTAACCTTTACTACAACTCACCTGATTCTGTCAGTTGGAAGAGGGACTTCTGGACTTTCCAAACCACATTCTGGAAAACTATATAAATTTAAAACCAAGCTAAAGTAAACATTGAAGATTTTTTTTTTTTTTACTTTCAAGGTAAAAATACCATCACTTAAAACAAAACTTTTCCTGCCATTAACTTTGACTCTTTATTACCCTTAAGTGTTAAACATTTATAGATTAAAGCTTATTTAACAAATATTAACACTTTCTCCCCCCCTTCCTCCCAACTGTTCAGTGTCAAAAGGGAGGGGAGGGGGGTGTCCATTTACTGTACCACTTACATTTTACTGTGGGCTTCATCCACTATTCTGATGTTAGCTGGAACATTTGTGCCAGCTGCTGGTTTGAAAGGGAGGCATACCATGTGCCAATTCAGGAAGCTTTCCACGTTCCTCACTGCATGTCAGCTCAGGACCTCACTACCATGTTGGGAGGCAGTTGAAGACTAACCAATCAACGTGCCAGCTCAGAGAATTTGCCACCTGCAAAAAAATTTAATACTCTTAATCTACACCATCTATCTCATCTTTACCTAGCCCCCAAACCTTACATTTGTCAGCATTAAACTGCATCTGGTAGTCTTAACCATTTCAAAACTATATAGGGCATCGGTATTTTTTATTTGCCAATTCTGCAACTATTGCAGTCTAAACCATAATCTTGCGAATAACCGAGGTCCAAGGAGAGCTTTTAAGCACTACTTTGAACACTTCTCCCAACTTAACCCCATTTATACTAATTTCCTTTGGTATAGCCATGACCTAATCAACTTCAGTCAGCATTCCCAATGATCCGAGCCCCTATCAATTTTGCGCCACTATCAAAATCTCTGCTGAAGTCAAGGTACACAAAATCATAAACCTTATCACCGTTTCCTCAACTATGCAACCTAATCCATGAACATTTAGTAATAAAACTATGCGATTCATGTATCTAGTCATGTTTCTCAAAAAGAGTAGAGAAATGGCACTTGCAGTGTTAGATTCTAGTAATTTTCCTCACAATAGACTAAGCTAATTGGTCACTAACTTAAGCGTTAAAGTTAATTCAAACTTTTCCTTTAAAACTTGCTATATTAGGAACTTTCCACGACCGGCCTTTACCCGACATAATTAAATAGGGTAAAAACGGTATATTAAATGCAGTAAAACTACGGTAAATTCAATATCATAAACTTGCATTCTTTAAGCATGGGCTGCATAGTAAGTGAACTAAACTAAATGTTAAGCACCCTGGCAAACCACTTCGTTCTATTCAATTTCTTTATTTAATCACTTTGTCCGGCTAGAATTTTTAGATTAAAGGAACACCCTCCCTGGTAACGGCTGAACTAGTTAACCAAATACAAATATTTAGGTAAAATACTTTCATAAAACCCGTCTACTTACCCCACCAGTAGACTTGTTCAGCTAAAGGCATAATGTAATGTTCCACTTTAGTAAATAAAGACTTAAAAAAACACTACCCCATCTGTGTAGTTACCGGTTACCTGACATTCTACGCTTAAAATAACCCATCTATTCCCCATAATTGTTCGATATAGCTTACCTCTCACCCGCTGGTCGAGTACACAGCAGTATATATCCTCCTCCATCACTCACCGCGTGGATACTATTTCATTCTGGCCGCAAATTGCCTCAAATCACCTACGTTGTCTATAAACATATATAGAAGAGCAACTGACCGTAACACCCGTATAGCGATCATCATATAACGTGGGAACCTTAGTAGTACTGCTGTCAAAACATAGATGGCGCCAGGACAAACGGTAAAACGGACAAGACACTCCGTACATTGACAACATCGCACACTAATATTTTTACCACTTCGGACACCAGCTTTAGACGTTTCGCATATGTGTACGTGTTCCATATTAAAACGACAATATAATGCTATTAACAATTAAAATCTTCTATTTAACAGGCATATAGTTATTAAATGAAGTTTAGTGATGTAATAGACATAATCCGGAGTTGGTAAGGACGCCGCCCGCCAGCGTAAACACAACACATCCGAATGCCCACAAACACGATACAACGCACAAAACACAACACTTCTGTCAGTTTTTTGATAAACTCCTTTTATATTTATTATGTGATAGTTATACTTGCATAAAATGATAACTATTATAGGTAAGCGCCTAATATTTAATATTAATCAATAAAAAAGAAGTCAGAAGCCACACGCCTGTCTGTACATGTCTCTTGTGTAAAAGTATTTTGGGCGCTCATGTACTTGTGCGCTAGCTGGCGTTCACACCTGTTCTCGCCTACAAGCATTAGCATTAAACAAACGAATTTATTTTTTCATTTATATACAAGAAGAGAAGGCTACTCTTGAGTCTGTAATATTCATCTGATCACTGGTCTCCCATTTGGTCCTCATTGATTTATAAACTAAAAAAAAAAAAAAATAAAAATGTTTATTTAGGTAAGGTACATACATACAATAAATTTTTACAAAGATTGGTTGACTTATAGGTAGAGCTAGTACATACAATGCCTAAAGCCACTATTACGCAAAGCGTTTCGGGCATGATAAACTTAAATGACAAGCTTAATACTAATTGAGGATAATGAGTAGAATGAAAACAAGAAATGAAAACATAGATGAAAAAGCAGCACAAATACAATTATGTCGACAAACAGCGCTCTTAAAAAAAAAAAAAAAAAAAACATTGGTTGACAATAGAAGGGTAAGGTAGGTTACAGGGAATTTATTAGGTAGTTACTAACTGGTTGAGAGAGGTACAGTCTTTAACATGGTTGGGAAGGTCATTCCACATTCTGGGCCCCTTGATTTGTAGAGCATTTCTAGTTTGATTAAGTCGTACTCTAGGAATATCAAAACTGTCTTACTTAAAACTTATCTTAACTTATCTTACTTAAAAACTTAATATCAAAACTTATCTTACTATTATTGAATGTCAATAACCGTATTATGCAATTTCAATTTCTTCTATTTCTTTCTTTATTATGCACCCCATACCCATCCCGTGGGCGGTGGTGTAAAGGATTACAGAGGCACATAATCGGTTCAGGAACTGTTCAAGTTCAAGTTCAAGTTCAAGTATGTTTATTGAGATAAGCAATAAATACATCTCAAAGGGATAGAGTAGCTTAGGCTATTTCTACCCCCCTCTACTTCAAGTCCCTCAAGGGGCGCACAAATTCAGTGAGTACAAATAGACATATAGCAGTACAAAAATCCCATTTAACATTGCATACAGCAAGTACAGCATATAATTGTTACATTCTTGGGGCAAAATTCTTGTAGCTCCTAAGTATACTGTCTATTATACCATTATCACACATCCAAACAATTTGATGTGGTACACTATTTATTTCCTTATTTCTATATTTTTCAATAAGGTGACACTCTAATACATAATGTACTAAGGTGTGGGCGGACGGCATACTACATAATTTACACTCCTTATCTTTTTCACTGACATCAACACCGTATTGCCAGATATATTTATATCCTAATCGTAATCTCATGTAAATTGAATCCTTCCAAGTAGACTTTCCTTTACCATAAGTGAAGGACGAATTTGTATTTATTATTGAATAATTCTTAAGTGTGTTACTACTGTCCACCATTGCCATTCTCTTTATCATTTCTTCACCCTCCTGAATCACCTTGAGTCTTGTTTTTATTTGTTTCAAGGTTAACTGACATACAACATCAACAAGAGTTTTTTCAGTGGCTCTCTTCGCTATGTCATCAACTACCTCATTCAACAGTATTCCCACATGTGAAGGGATCCACATGAATCTTACTTTATACCCAGTTTTTTCTAGTCTCTTAACATTCTCTCTACACTCTATCACAATATTCTGATATACTGGGCGTCTGCTATTTAAAGACTCTAACGCTCCTCTGCTGTCAATAAAGAAGCAAGCATTTTTTCCACATTTGACTACTTCCTGTAATCCTGCTAATACTCCTTGGAGTTCAGCCTGCGTTGAAGAGACATTGTCAGTTAAGCGGCGTCCAATAACAGTATCTACAGTGCCGATGTCAGTGTACTCCCTGATCAAGACTCCACATCCTGCCTTCCCATCCCTAGCTACTGACCCATCACAATATACATGTAGAGTGTTTTCCGTAGGCAGTTTTCTAATTATACAATCATATGTTGCCCTCAGCTCTCCTATTTCATACATACTTTTTTTCTTATGCAAGGGAGTAATTACTACATCTACATTACAATCCTCCCATGGTGGTGTAAATTTTCTCTTGGGCACAGCAATACACTCTGTAATAACATCATACTTTATAACATTATAACATAATTTGTTCATATATACTCTCTTCTTCATCATACACTGTTCACTACTTCCCACCTTTTGAACCGAGAGGATTAATTCATTAGCTCCCCCACCTCTCATTAATCTAATGGCAGAGGCTACATTTATCTCTGAAATTCTATCCCCAATACTCTGCAGATTCAACTCCATCCTCATTATCTCAATCATAGCATTTCTTGGGCATCCTAAGATAATTCTCATTGCTTCATTTTGTACCTTCTCCAACTTGCCCATCCTACCTTTACCAAAACAAGAAATGACAGGTGCAGCATAATCAATAAGAGATCTTACAGTACTCAAGTATAACATTCGTAGCACAGGGACTCCCACTCCCTTTCCACAGCATGCCAAAGCCTTCAGAGGTTGTAATCTCTTCCGACATTGACCCAACAGTCTGTTCATCTCAGCTTCCAAACTCTCATGGGTATATCCAACATATATGCCTAAATATTTATATATATTAACTCTCTCTATATTTTTATCGTTTATTTTCAAAACAATGGGGCTCCGACTTCTACATTCAAACTTAGTTTTGTTTTCATTAACCACCAATCCCATATGGTGACACAGGTTTCCGAAATTGTCCAACACTGTTTGAACCTTTGAAATATCTTTGCCCTGAAATAAAATATCATCGGCATATATGATCGGAGTTACCCCATTTGAGTATCTCTCAGATGCTATCTTATTCATTAGTACATTAAACAGGGTGGGACTCAAAACTCCTCCCTGAGGTGTGCCGAGTTCAAAAGACCTCACACCTGACATACAACCTTGATACCACACCTGAGCCTTCCTTTCGTAAAGATAATCCCCTATCCAGCGCAATAATTTCCCTTTAACACCAAGACTAGCTAATTCATATAAAATAACCTCTTTGTTGGCTTTATCAAAAGCTCCTTGTAAATCAATGAAAATTCTATAATAATCATTTTCATTAGCTAGACATTTAATAATACAATCAGAGGTACTTTTTCCTTTGAGGAACCCGAACAAATTACTAGACAGCTGATCACCTATTATATATAAAAGTCTATTTAAAATGATCCTCTCCATCATTTTACAAAAACACGAGGTTAAAGACACAGGTCTATACTCTCCATTGGCTTTAGGGATAGGGATGATCATAGCTTTTTTCCATTTACTGGGAATACTGCCCTCTTTATAACTAATATTAAAGAGGTCTAAAAGTGGGCTTTTCGTCATAGTGGCAAGTTCATTAAGTATTTCATAAGTTACTCCATCCTCCCCAGATGCGGTAGATTTCCCAACTTTAATCGCCGTTATTAGTTCTTCTCTGGTAATACCTGTGCAAGTGACATCACCACTGTTACCTGCTATAAGTATAAAATCCTTTCTTAGATCTTTCCAAGAATCTAATGACTCTCTCGTTACAGCGGGTAATGAACTAAGTTTGGCAGCTTCCGCCCATTTATTTACGAGCTCATTTGCAATTCCTTGCGGGTCTGGATGTGCAACAAAATTGTGCTTTTTACCCCTTATTTTATTTACATCTTGCCAGATTTCCTTCAAGTTTCTGTTACTCCCAACTTTCTTTGCAAATTCCTGCCAATACTTGCTCCTAATTTCCTTTCTCTTCTCCCCACACAGCCTAGCAACTGCCAGTAAAGCATTCTTCCCTTCCTCAGTCCTACCATTCCTATTCCAATCCCTGTGAGCTCTCCTCATTGTTAATGTCCACCCCTTAAGCATCTTGTCATGTGTATAATTTTCTTTTCTGGGGGGATGCCTTTTTATACTAGATGGTTTCCGGTTCAATGTTGCATTAAATACATCTACCTCCTTAATTAAATCTTCATAAAATGCTTCTGCCGAAACCGGCTTATAAGTATCATACCAAGACTTAATATGGCCGACAAGACCCCTTAATTCTCCCTCATTAAACTTTAACCTTTTCCTCTGAAGGCAGGCATGCTTTTTATCTAGTTTAAGCTGTATTTGTAATGCAAAATGATCACTTAGCATTTCATCCACAGTAAGACAATTCCCCTCTATGCCCTCAGCATTTATTAAACAAGCATAATCTAATCTCCCTCCCCTCAAATGAGTAGGAGAGGGCTCGCCCAGCAGTTGAACATCTTCATGTTCCTGCAAAAACTGGTACCATCTGCAACCATTCCTATTTGCTTTACCCCTTGATCCTAAAGCTGGATGTCTGGCATTAAAATCCCCTACCACAAGTGTATCTTCAGAAAAGAAGGAATCTGGCAAGTATCGTAAATCAAGGGAGCTATCAGAGATGTATAGATTAATGAAATTTAACTCTCGGTCCTTTAATTGTATCCGCAAGCTAATACTTTCAATACCTCTATATCTCTGAGGGATTCCAGTTATCTCGGCAGGTATGGTACTTTTGACATAACATGAGACCCCCCTAGTTCCTCCATCAGCATATAAGTGAAAGCCTCTATAGCCATTTAGCCTCAGTATGCTACCATCCCTATCCCCAGTTTCCTGGAGTGCTACTATGTCAATATCCTCTCTAAGAGTATAATAGTGTACATCCACTGCTCTAGTTTTTAATCCATTAATGTTCCAAGATAATATTCTCAATTTACTTTCATCCATGATTAATAATAAAACTACCTTTGCCCTGTCCGTCACATTCCATGAGATACAAGAGTACCTTAGAAACTTCCTTCCAACACCGTAACATTTTTTCTTTCTCCTCACCTTCACAACTACTACTAACATCGAAGGTAATATTTTTCATATCTATTTTCTTTGTTATTTCTGTAACCCGTTTTACTTTAACCGTTCTTTCACCATTTGTCACAACAGGAGGTTGAACACCGCTAACACTACTAGAAAGTGTATTCTCCTGACTATCCTCTATCATCGT
This sequence comes from Procambarus clarkii, assembly GCF_040958095.1. NCBI lineage: Eukaryota > Metazoa > Arthropoda > Malacostraca > Decapoda > Cambaridae > Procambarus > Procambarus clarkii. The sequence goes on from NC_091219.1 coordinate 18,640,853, forward strand.
TACCTCATGCACATCATTACTTTCTTCTACGCACGTTTCACTTTCCATTTCACGTCTCGTTTTACTTTCAATTACACGTCCTGTTTCACCACCATCTTTACCCCGTCCACCTTCCATAGCCAATTTTTCCAATGCCTCAATCCTCTTATCTAGTTTTTTTAGATACTCCAAAATTTGATTACCAACCTCAGAGGTGACCATATTGTCCTGAACCTTGTCGTCACAAGGTTTCAGTTTTTCCACTGCATGATGTACTTTCCCTAAGCTCGCCTTTACTTTCTCCGTCCCTTTTTCCCACACATTGATCATAGGGGCTGCCGTTGGCTTCCAACTGTTTCCTCCATGTTCCTCTTGCACAATTTTTCCTTGCTGCGAGGATACATCTATCCTGCTTGTAGGACCCGTTCTAGTCTCTTTCAGATGAGGCTTCATGGGGCATAGAGAGGAACCAGCATTGTGGCTGCCTCGACAGTTGCAACAAAATGGGATAATCTTTTTACTTCTTTCAATCTTGACTCTACACTCTCGCGAGTCGTGATTTTTCCCACAATACCGACACCTGGGGTCAAACTGGCATTTCCATGCCATATGTCCCCAACGTGAACACTTCATGCACAGTATAGGCTCCTCAACGTATTTTGCAACGTTCCTATAGCCTAGTCCTTGCACAAAAATTTTCTCCGGCGCCTCACCCTTTACCAAGGCAACAACCTGGCTTCGTTTGTCACCACGAACACTGTTCCTCTTGGCCCAGACAACATTATCATTGTTAAGAAGAAGACAGTCAGGATCCAAATAAGTTGGAAACTTGAATACTATGATCTTTGTGTGCAACATACCTTCTTCTGGAGGAACCATCACTACATTCTCAAATCCAACCGTCGTGAGGCGTTCCACGGCCTGTTCAGTCCCAACTGTTATGTAGGGCCGGTGAAGACCCTCCTTGAAAAGTGGTTCGTATTCCAAACATTGTTTAGCCAAACGTACCGTCCACTCTAGCTTTTGGTGGAAATTCAATTGGCATGTTGTAGGGAACAACAGCCTCTTCCTTCTTGTCTTGTCTTGAGTCTTGCCGAGTAGGGTCTCATTCTTTGGTCTCTTTGCAATCTCATCGTCACTCTCACTGTCTCGCTGTCTGTTATTATTTCTCCGTTTCTTTTTGTTCACTACTAATTCAAACGGTCGATTATCATCTTGTCTGTCCTCCTCACTGCCACTTGGGCATACCGCCTCAGCCATTTCTTCGACGTTGTCAATAATCGAGAACAAATGCACAATATCCTGTATCACCACGTGCAAAAAACGAAGAGTGTGGGGCAATCCTCCACCTCCCACCAATCAGCGGACGCCAAGAGCGCCAACCTAGCGACCGCACACAACCGTGGTCTGGATACAACTGTTCAGGAACTGAACCCTCTAGTTCGGTTAGCTAAGCAAGTAACAGTGTTTGACGCTAGTTACAAAATTATTAATGTTGTATACACATGTACACACACTCATACATACATGTATGTACGACGACTGGATCACTGTGTACAGGAGGCTGTTATGGCAGCAAACACTCTCCAGGCGATCATATATCTTGGATAAGTCGCTCCACATAATTGTCGCTTGGACCGTCGACTTCCTATGGCGTCACCTCTCACATATTTACGTCTCATTTCGTTATGAAATTTAGATTATTTCAGAGTAAAAATAGGTTTGATCATGTTCTACGTGTAGCACCAACATTATAGTAAGTAAATATACCATATTTCTTCATTACTTACGTAATGCTAGGACGATTTGTGTAGTTTTGGGCCGATTTGGGTAATTCTATGGACCCCCATTTGGTGGTGTATAAAACTGGGATTGTGTACCCTGATCTACTGACTTAGATTCCAAGCATCTACTACTGTGAAAGTAAATTTTCTTATATTTCTTCGGCAGCTTTGTTTAGTTAGTTTAAACCTACGGCCTCTTGTTCTTGAAGGTCCAGATACCAAGAATTTTTTCCAATCAATTTTATCAATTCCCGTTACTATTTTGTACGTAGTGATTGTATTGCCTCTTTTTTATTGCAGTGCTGAAGTTATGTTCTTCCCTCACATACATGATCCCCTTTGATAAATGTAATGGGTGATGGTTGGAAGTAAATATGAAATTAAAAATAGACTAGGGATGATGGTATTTTATATTAGGTTTCAAGGACACTGTTGTATCGCAACACACACGACTCATAGACCGGCTTTTTAATCCCCTCGAACATGCCGGTGCAGGAACGCCGAGCGGTTAGCTGGTGACGTCATTGACCATTAGCAATGTCTGTGCAGGGTCACTAAGCCAACGAAATTTGGGGATGCCAGGGACCGGCTTTTTAATCCCTAGGCAAGTTGAATAGAGAAAACCCAGGGCGCGTAGACAGTGCCCGGAAAAACCAAAACGCACGGTTGTAGGCGTACTGGAATCAGGGGGTGCGGAGACTGGGCCCGGAAAAAACCAAAACGCACGGTTGTAGGCGTACTGGAATCAGGGGGTGCGGAGACCGGGCCTGGAAAAAACCAAAACGCACGGTTGTAGGCGTACTGGAATCAGGGGGTGCGGAGACCGGGCCCGGAAAAAAACCAAAATGCACGGTTGTAGGCGTACTGGAATCCAGGGGTGCGGAGACCGGGCCCGGAAAAAACCAAAACGCACGGTTGTAGGCGTACTGGAATCAGGGGGTGCGGAGACCGGGCCCGGAAAAAACCAAAACGCACGGTTGTAGGCGTCAATCCCACCCACGTCAAATTTGGGGATGCCAGGGACCGGCTTTTTAATCCCTAGGCAAGTTGAATAGAGAAAACCCAGGGCGCGTAGACAGTGCCCGAAAACACCAAAACGCACGGTTGTAGGCGTACTGGAATCAGGGGGTGCGGAGACTGGGCCCGGAAAAAACCAAAACGCACGGTTGTAGGCGTACTGGAATCAGGGGGTGCGGAGACCGGGCCTGGAAAAAACCAAAACACACGGTTGTAGGCGTACTGGAATCAGGGGGTGCGGAGACCGGGCCCGGAAAAAACCAAAATGCACGGTTGTAGGCGTACTGGAATCCAGGGGTGCGGAGACCGGGCCCGGAAAAAACCAAAACGCACGGTTGTAGGCGTACTGGAATCAGGGGGTGCGGAGACCGGGCCCGGAAAAAACCAAAACGCACGGTTGTAGGCGTCAATCCCACCCACGTCAAATTTGGGGATGCCAGGGACCGGCTTTTTAATCCCTAGGCAAGTTGAATAGAGAAAACCCAGGGCGCGTAGACAGTGCCCGGAAAAACCAAAACGCACGGTTGTAGGCGTACTGGAATCAGGGGGTGCGGAGACTGGGCCCGGAAAAAACCAAAACGCACGGTTGTAGGCGTACTGGAATCAGGGGGTGCGGAGACCGGGCCTGGAAAAAACCAAAACGCACGGTTGTAGGCGTACTGGAATCAGGGGGTGCGGAGACCGGGCCCGGAAAAAACCAAAACGCACGGTTGTAGGCGTACTGGAATCCAGGGGTGCGGAGACCGGGCCCGGAAAAAACAAAAACGCACGGTTGTAGGCGTACTGGAATCAGGGGGTGCGGAGACCGGGCCCGGAAAAAACCAAAACGCACGGTTGTAGGCGTCAATCCCACTACTCAGAACAACGTGCTGAGCGTCAATCCCACTACAACGTGCCAGCTCAGAATTTACCACCTGCAAAAACATTTAATACTCTTAACAATCTACACCATCTATCTCATCTTTACCTAGCCCCCAAACCTTACATTTGTCAGCATTAAACTGCATCTGGTAGTCTTAACCATTTCAAAACTATATAGGGCATCGGTATTTTTATTTGCCAATTCTGCAACTATTGCAGTCTAAACCATAATCTTGCGAACCGGTTACCTGACATTCTACGCTTAAAATAACCCATCTATTCCCCATAATTGTTCGATATAACTTACCTCTCACCCGCTGGTCGAGTACAGAGCAGTATATATCCTCCTCCATCACTCACCGCGTGGATACTATTTCACTCTGGCCGCAAATTGCCTCAAATCACCTACGTTGTCCATAAACATATATAGAAGAGCAACTGATTGATTGATTGATGATTGATGAAGATTAAGCCACCCAAGAGGTGGCACGGGCATGAATAGCCCGTAAGTGGTGGCCCTTGGTCAACAGTGGCCATAAGATACAGCTTACGCCATCTGTTGACATCAAATTACACTTATAACAAATTACCCCACAAAATACAACTAACGCCATCTCTGTTTTTTCCAACGCACTATAAATAGCCAAACAGCAACCCATAAGGCGGGTTGTTGTGCTCGGGTAGGAGGTTCCAAGCTCCGCCCACAAGTGGTATGGGGTGCATAATAAATGGCATATTATTGGTAGAAACTCTTTGTTGACATTCACACCACAGCCAATCACAGGAAGGGATCAGATAGGGAATTAAGCTTCAGCTGTTTGGTCCCGCCCCTCAGCTGTATTCACCTAGTTGTACTCACCTAATTTGTGCTTGCAGGGGTTGAGCTTTGGTTCTTTGGTCCCGACTCTCAACCGTCAATCAACAGGTGTACAGGTTCCTGAGCCTATTGGGCTCTATCACATCTACATTTGAAATTGTGTATGGAGTCAGCCTCCACCACATCACTGCTTAATACATTCCATTTGTTAACTACTCTGACACTGAAAAAATTCTTTCTAATATCTCTGTGGCTCATTTGGGTACTAAGTTCCCCTTGTTCGTGTTCCACCCGTGTTAAAGAGCTGTCTTTGTAACTATCAAAATGCATATACCTTTGCTTTCACTTCAGTTATATTTATGACAAGGGATTTAAAATTTGCCTATATTTCTGCTTCTCTGATGACATTAAAAACTTTCGTTTATTACAGTATCTACATAACATTAACATTTATCTTCATTAGGTTGTAGTTCTCATCAATAGGGAGAGCGTCGGTAAAAAAAAAAAAATTGTTTAAATATAAATATCTTTCCTCTCTTAATAATATGCCCGAAACGCTATGCGTACTAGTGGCTTTAGGTATTGTATGTACTAGCTCTATCTATAAATCCAATATTATGTTTGTAAATCGACTATTTATGTACTTTCCTGAATAAAATGAACTTTACTAATATCTAATCTATGTGACTAAAACGTAAGAACAACTTTATCTATGCCTTTTTGATAACATATACAATTATAAGCTTTATTAGATAATCTCTATTAATTAAACAATATATCAGAGAGTGTGTAAGGTTCGGTGTTCCATGTGCGTGTCTGTGTCTGTCCCTGTCCCTCTGCTCCTGTCCCTGTCCCTCTGTCTCTGCCTCTCCTCGTTTCTGACATTCTCTGTGTCAGCCTATCTCTGTCTCTTTCCTCGCTCTATCTCTGTCATTCTCTCACTGACTTTGCATATCCTTATCTATATGTCTCTGTGTCTAACATTCTCTGTCTATATCTATTTCTCTGTCTCGATCTTCATTTCTTTCTCTCTCTCTCTCTCTCTCCTTCTCTCTCTCTCTCTCTCTCTCTCCTTACATACATACATACATACATTAGGCATTGTATGTACTAGCTCTATTTATAAAGCCAACAAACTTTGTAAAATCTCTTTATGTATGTACCTTTACCTAAATAAAAATTATTATTATTATTATTATTATTATTATTATTATTATTATATAAGTGGATGGAGCCTTTAGCTGATCCCTTCCTGTGATTGGCTGTGGTGTGAATGTCAACAAAGAGTTTCTACCAATAATATGCCATTTATTATGCACCCCATACCACTTGTGGGCGGAGCTTGGAACCTCCTACCCGAGCACAACAATCCGCCTTATGGGTTGCTGTTTGGCTATTTATAGTGCGTTGGAAAAAACAGAGATGGCGTTAGTTGTATTTTGTGGGGTAATTTGTTATAAGTGTAATTTGATGTCAACAGATGGCGTAAGCTGTATCTTATGGCCACTGTTGACCAAGGGCCACCACTTACGGGCTATTCATGCCCGTGCCACCTCTTGGGTGACTTAATCTTCATCAATCATCAATCAATCAATCAGTTGCTCTTCTATATATGTTTATGGACAACGTAGGTGATTTGAGGCAATTTGCGGCCAGAGTGAAATAGTATCCACGCGGTGAGTGATGGAGGAGGATATATACTGCTGTGTACTCGACCAGCGGGTGAGAGGTAAGTTATATCGAACAATTATGGGGAATAGATGGGTTATTTTAAGCGTAGAATGTCAGGTAACCGGTAACTACACAGATGGGGTAGTGTTTTTTTTAAAGTATTTATTTACTAAAGTGGAACATTACATTATGCCTTTAGTTGAACAAGTCTACTGGTGGGGTAAGTAGACGGGTTTTATGAAAGTATTTTACCTAATTATTTGTATTTGGTTAACTAGTTCAGCCGTTACCAGGGAGGGTGTTCCTTTAATCTAATCTAAAAATTCTAGCCGGACAAAGTGATTAAATAAAGAAATTGAATAGAACGAAGTGGTTTGCCAGTTTATCATGTTGAATTTACCGTAGTTTTACTGCACTTAATATACCGTTTTTACCCTATTTAATTATGTCGGGTAAAGGCCGGTCGTGGAAAGTTCCTAATGTATCAAGTTTTAAAAGAAAAGTTTGAACTAACTTTAACGCTTAAGTTAGTGACCAATTAGCTTAGTCTATTGTGAGGAAAGTTACTGGAATCTAACATTGCAAGTGCCATTTCCCTACTCTTTTTGAGAAACCTAACTAGATACATGAATCGCATAGTTTTATTACTAAATGTTCATGGATTAGGTTGAGGAAATGGTGATAAGGTTTGTGATTTTGTGTACCTTGACTTCAGCAGAGATTTTGATAGTGGCGCAAAATTGATAGGGGCTCGGATCATTGGGAATGCTGACACAAGTTGATTAGGTTATGGCTATACCAAAGGAAATTAGTATAAATGGGGTTAAGTTGGGAGAAGTGTTGTACGTAGTGCTTAAAAGCTCTCCTTGGACCTCGGTTATTCGCAAGATTATGGTTTAGACTGCAATAGTTGCAGAATTGGCAAATAAAAAATATCGATGGCCTATATAGTTTTGAAATGGTTAAGACTACCAGATGCAGTTTAATGCTGACAAATGTAAGGTTTGGGGGCTAGGTAAAGATGAGATAGATGGTGTAGATTGTTAAGAGTATTAAATGTTTTTGCAGGTGGCAAATTCTCCGAGCTGGCACTGCTCTCCGGCCTGGGATGTTGATTGGTTAGTCTTCAACTGCCTCCCAACATGGTAGTGAGGTCCTGAGCTGACGTGCAGTGAGGAACGTGGAAAGCTTCCTGAATTGGCACATGGTAAGCCTCCCTTTCAAACCAGCAGCTGGCACAAATGTTCCAGCTAACATCAGAATAGTGGATGAAGCCCACACTAAAATGTAAGTGGTACAGTAAATGGACACCCCCCCCCCCCTCCCTTTTGACACTGAACAGTTGGGAGAAAAGGGGGGGAGAAAGTCTGTTAATATTTGTTAAATAAGCTTTAATCTATAAATGTATGACACTGTTAAGGGTAATCATGAGTCAAAGTTAATGGCAGGAAAAGTTTTGTTCTAAGTGATGGTATTTTTCCATTGAAAGTAAAAAAAAAATATTCAATGTTTACTTTAGCTTGGTTTTAAATTTATATAGTTTTCCAGAATGTGGTTCGGAAAGTCCAGAAGTCCCTCTTCCAACTGACAGAATCAGGCGAGTTGTAGTAAAGTTTAATCTGAATAGATTTGCATGAAAGTAAACAAATAGTAATAACTTAAACAATATAGCATTGGCTAAAGATAAATGTAAATTGCCATTGAAGTGCAGTTGTGGATAGTTTCTCAAATGACACTTATATTGCTAAATTAGATCTTTACTAGAATATGTAGGAAAGTTAGATTCCTTAAAGAAATTTTTTCCATCTGAATTTGTAAAGTACTGAATGCTAATTTGAAAAGTAAAGCAAGATTGGCTTTAAATCTGAAATTAATTTGTTCAAATATTTTTCAGGTGAAAGTGATTATGATGCATGGACTGGCTTGGAGTGAGGCTCCTTTACTCTGCAAAAGTGGGAGAGTTTGAATTTGATGTTTTAGCTATATCAATGACCTAATTTTACTTCTCTTATCTAGTCCATTTATAGGTGTGTAACCATGTCCTACTGTTACAACCCACAGGGGATGATGCAGTTTGTACCGATTCCTACCCCATTTCATAAAAGGGGACCAGGCAGTCCTGCAGACTTCCCTGGCTTGGCTTTTTCAGAGCTTTGCTCTACTACCCATCTAATAGATGGACTAGATTTGCATAGGTTTAGGGACCCTTAACAATGGTTACATTGTTAATTCTCACAGGGCTTGTTTGCTGAATGGGTGGATGCATCTAAAACTTTAGTGCCTGGCATGCATTGTACAGTGCTTTCAATAAAGCATATGTACAATGTGTTGAGGGCACTAAAGTGGTGGATGTAATGCACCCATTCAGGGAACAAGCTCTGCAATAAAACCAGAGGAAGGGATAGGCCTTGCTGAGCCTATCTTGAAAGATAGGATTTTTTGGGCTTGTTATTAGGCATTGGTGATAATAAAAGTAGTGTCCCTGTTTAATGTTTATTTTTCTTTTACAGGTGGTTGTCTCTGGAGTTGTCTTGGCCTTTTGGATCTTCTGTTCATCTAGGAGCATCTGTCCCACAACCTGAAACAGTAATAGTATTTATAATACATCTAATATTTATATGTAAAACTTTTAATGAAACTACTTTATATACCTTATCCTGATTATGCTGGAAATTGTTTACTACTACTGTATTGATGCAATGTTTAAACATCTGAAATTTTTTTCACTTTGAAAATACTTTGTCAAATTTACACCTATTTGTAACTTGTTACATAGGTGCATGCAAAATGCATTGAAAAGTTGACTACCTACTCAATTTACATAAACTAAAATATTGCAAATTAGTCTGAAATATTAAAGTGGAAGAAACTTTAGTCAATATTTTAGTTTTCATATTTGAAAGTAAATTTAAAGCTATGCAACACCTAAGCTTTGTACAAATTATGATTAAATTAACTAAATCATAATCATTAATTTACAAAACATTAGAAAAGTGACACTGAAGCATCTATACAACATGGTTTTCACAAAGTCTTTGGTAACTTAAATTTAATCAAAGCTCTTAAATGATTTGTCTGCCAAACTTCATATATTCTGAAATATTTTACCTAGATTAAAACCATCATTGTTTGAAAGGGCAAAACAGATTACAGTGTACTGTCAATTAGTTTGACCTAACATCTGCAAGGTCCTGAAGGAATGGAATTTTTTTTGTAAAACTTTGCTAAAAACAAACCCTGCCTAATGAACCTGCTCATTTTTTTTAGAAATGGTAATTGCAACATTACCAAAGGCCATTGTTTTAATAGCCAAAGTACCAAATGAAAGACCAAGAAGCAACAAACAGGTACATGGTAGAAAGGACAAAAGAATGGTTACGAGGACCCTTTCATTTGTTAAAGAAATGACTGGGGAAAAATGCTGTCATACCACAAGTGGTCTTAACCCTTGTCATATACATCACTGACATTAATCTAAATATTACCAACCACAAAAATTGCTGATAACATGTTATAAAAAAATAAAAGAATATAATATTGAGGCCTTAATGCAGATCTCTAACTCTACAAATAGTAACAAGACTGGCAATTTCTTAATATAAAACAAACAATTCCAAGACCTTGCACGTGAGCCAGAACAATCCATATCACAACTACCACATTAAAATGAAACAACAATGAAGGTAAGGTAATTACCAAAAGAAGGCACCAAACCGGGAAGGCCATGTAGCACCATCAAAGTGCAAAATAATCAGAGGGCACTAAATATCACCAAGAATGCCAATACGAGAACAAAAACGCATAAGGCGAACGATATCAAAAGTATCCGATTCACCTAGAATTCTATCGAGGGACTGCGAGGGACGGTCGGAAAGCAAGACACGCTCGTCCTGGAAGTCAGGACATTCAACAAGGATATGCACAACTGTAAGAGGGACAATAAGGAGCAGGGCGGCGCTCCATTAAGTGACCGTGGGTTAAGCGGGTATGACCAACCCACAGCCGTGCCAAAGCAGTGTCCCACCGCCGGTTACGGTGGTAGGAGGAAGGCCACGGGGACACACTAAGTTTGAGAGTACGCAGCTTGTTACCAACCACAGAGGGCCAACGGGGAAGAATGAATAACAGGATAAAAGTCTGAATAAGGAATACCTTTACGGGAGATGGGACAAGAACGGATAGCTTCCTTAGCGGCAGCATCTGCACGCTCATTGAAACACCAATATGGCTGGGAACCCAGCAAAACTACCGATTTAAATTTACTAGAAACAGCCAATGTTGAATCTCGATGGACAGGATTAAAGGACCCTTTGCTCTTCAACAAGGTTCTTTGCTCTTTGCTTCTTCGACCCTTTGCTGCTTTGCTCTTCAACAAGTCACTTTAACTCCAAACCTTTCCAGATATTCTAAAAAAAGCGAGAGTAACGCCTGTCCACAAATGTGGTGATCTCACAGAAGTTAACAACTACAGACCTATATCAATCCTGCCAAACTTGTCAAAAATTTTTGAAAAACTAATCTATAAGCAGCTTTACTCATATCTAGCCAAACTCAATATACTTAGCCCTTGCCAATATGGCTTCAGGCCCAAAAAAGCACTAACGATGCACTTATTAGTATGCTTAACTCGATTCATACAGCTCTTGATAAAAATGAGTTCCCTGTTGGGTTATTTGTGGACCTGCGTAAAGCTTTCGATACTGTCAACCACCAAAACCTTCAGATGTTTATCAGATTCAGATGTTTATTCAGGTAAGGTATATACATACAAGTGATGTTACATTAATGGATTGATATATAGATAGAGCTAGTACATACAATGCCTAAAGCCACTATTACGCAATGCGTTTCGGGCAAGAAAAACATTAATATCTAGAACTTAATACTAATTGAGCATAAAGAATAAAAGATGTTGAGAACAAATACAAATAAAGATAAAAAAAAAAGGGGGAACATGACTGAAAAAGCAGCACAAATACAATAGGTTGACAAACAGAGTTGATTAAAGAAAAAAAAGAAAATAACAGACATGGGTTGACAATAGAGGAGTGAGGTAGATTACAGGGAATTTATTAGGTAGTGTTTAGTTTTTATCTTAAACTGGTTGAGAGAGGTACAGTCTTTAACATGGTTGGGAAGGTCATTCCACATTCTGGGCCCCTTGATTTGCAGAGCATTTCTAGTTTGATTAAGACGTACTCTAGGAATATCAAAACTGTATTTATTTCTGGTGTGGTGCTCATGGGTTCTGTTACAACCTTCTATGAAGCTTTTAAGATCAGGATTGGCATTATAGTTTAGCGTTTTATATATGTATAATACACATGAGAGAATGTGCAGTGACTTAATATCTAACATATTAAGAGATTCGAGTAGGGGTACCGAGTGATGTCTGGGGCCAGAGTTGGATATTGTTCTAATAGCGGCTTTGTGTTGGGTAATTAGAGGACGTAAGTGATTTTGGGTAGTAGAACCCCAAGCACAAATACCATAGTTGAGATAAGGATAGATAAGGGAGTAATAGAGAGTCACCAGAGCAGGGCGTGGTACATAATATCTGATCTTAGAAAGAATGCCCACAGTTTTTGAAACTTTTTTTGATATATTTAGAATGTGTCCCTGGAAATTCAGCTTGTGGTCAATGAGAATGCCAAGGAATTTGCCATCTGATTTGTTACAAATTTGGGTATTGTTTATTTTGAGATTTATAAGACTAGAGGATTTATTGCCAAACAGAATATAGAAGGTTTTGTCAATGTTAAGGGTGAGTTTGTTGGCAGTTAGCCAAAGATGGACTTTATTTAGCTCAGTATTTACTGTGGCATTTAGAGCAAGAGGGTCAGGACTGGAGTAAATGAAGGTTGTGTCGTCAGCAAATAGAATTGGTTTGAGGTGTTGGGAGGCATTTGGAAGGTCATTAATGTAGATGAGAAAGAGGAGAGGGCCAAGTATGCTGCCCTGAGGAACACCAATGTTGATGGGTAGGGTGGGAGAAATTGTATTATTCACAGAAACATATTGGAGCCTGTCAGTAAGGTAGGACTCTAGGTATTGTAGGGAGTGTCCTCTGACTCCATAATGATGTAATTTAAGAAGAAGGTTTTGGTGGTTGACAGTATCAAAAGCTTTACGCAGGTCCACAAATAACCCAACAGGGAGCTCTTAAATTTCTTCTTAAATTACATCATTATGGTGTCAGAGGACACTCCCTACAATACCTCAAATCCTACCTTACTGACAGGCTCCAATGTGTTTGTGAATAATACAATTTCTCCCACCCTACCCATCAACATTGGTGTTCCCCAGGGCAGCATACTTTGCCTTCTCATCTACATTAATGACCTTCCAAATGCCTCCCAACACCTCAAACCAATCCTATTTGCTGACGACACAACCTTCATTTACTCCAGTCCTGATCCCCTTGCTCTAAATGCCACAGTAAATACTGAGCTAAATAAAGTCCATCTGTGGCTAACTGCCAACAAACTCACCCTTAACATTGACAAAACTTTCTATATTCTGTTTGGCAATAAATCCTCTAATCAAATAAATCTCAAAATAAACAATACCCAAATTTGTAACAAATTAGATGGCAAATTCCTTGGCACTCTCATTGACCACAAGCTGAATTTCCAGGGACACATTCTAAACATATCTAAAAAAGTTTCAAAAACTGTGGGCATTCTTTCTAAGATCAGATATTATGTACTACGCCTTGCCCTGGTGACTATTACTCTCTTATCTATCCATATCTCAACTATGGTATTTGTGCTTGGGGCTCTACTACCCAAAATCATTTACGTCCTCTAATTACTCAACACAAAGCTGCTATTAGGACAATATCCAATTCTGGCCCCAGACATCACTCGGTACCCCTATTCAAATCCCTGAATATGTTAGACATTAAGTCGCTGCACATTCTCTCATGTGTACTATACATATACAAAACGCTAAATTGTAATGCCAATCCTGATCTCAAAAGCTTCATAGAAGGTTGTAACAGAACCCATGAGCATCACACCAGAAATAAACACAGTTTTGATATTCCTAGAGTAAGACTTAATCGAACCAGAAATGCTCTACAAATCAAGGGGCCCAGAATGTGGAATGACCTTCCCAACCATGTTAAAGACAGTACCTCTCTCAACCAGTTTAAGATAAAAACTAAACACTACCTAATAAATTCCCTGTAACCTACCTCACTCCTCTATTGTCAACCCATGTCCGTTATTTTCTTTTTTTTTAATCACTGTCAACCTATTGTATTTGTGGTGCTTGTTCAGTCATGTTCCCCCTTTTTTTTATCTTTATTTGTATTTGTTCTCAACACTATTCTTTATGCTCAATTAGTATTAAGTTCTAGATATTACCGTTTTTCTTGCCCGAAACGCATTGCGTAATAGTGGCTTTAGGCATTGTATGTACTAGCTCTATCTATATATCAATCCATTAATGTAACATCACTTGTATGTATATACCTTACCTGAATAAACATCTGAATCTGAATCAGAATAGCATAAAGTTATGCCGTAAAGACGCCAGCCTCCGAAGGGAGGCGACACATGTAAGTACGGTCAGGAAAAACAAAGTAGCCCACACCATCCGCAGACTTAGACCCATCAGGGAAGATGGAAATAGAGTGGGAGTGCAGGTTTTTGCAGGTTAAAGGTGCAGAACCTTTACTACAACTCACCTGATTCTGTCAGTTGGAACAGGGACTTCTGGACTTTCCAAACCACATTCTGGAAAACTATATAAATTTAAAACCAAGCTAAAGTAAACCATTGAATATTTTTATTTTTTTTTTACTTTCAAGGGAAAAATACCATCACTTAAAACAAAACTTTTCCTGCCATTAACTTTATTTGACTCATGATTACCCTTAACAGGGTTATACATTTATAGATTAAAGCTTATTTAACAAATATTAACACTTTCTCCCCCCCCCTTCCTCCCAACTGTTCAGTGTCAAAAGGGAGGGGGGGGGGTGTCCATTTACTGTACCACTTACATTTTAGTGTGGGCTTCATCCACTATTCTGATGTTAGCTGGAACATTTGTGCCAGCTGCTGGTTTGAAAGGGAGGCATACGATGTGCCAATTCAGAAAGCTTTCCACGTTCCTCACTGCACGTCAGCTCAGGACCTCACTACCATGTTGGGAGGCAGTTGAAGACTAACCAATCAACATCCCAGGCCGGAGAGCAGTGCCAGCTCGGAGAATTTGCCACCTGCAAAAAAATTTAATTCTCTTAACAATCTACACCATCTATCTCATCTTTACCTAGCCCCCAAACCTTACATTTGTCAGCATTAAACTGCATCTGGTAGTCTTAACCATTTCAAAACTATATAGGCCATCGATATTTTTTTATTTGCCAATTCTGCAACTATTGCAGTTTAAACCATAATCTTGCGAATAACCGAAGTCCAAGGAGAGCTTTTAAGCACTACGTACAACACTTCCCCCAACTTAACCCCATTTCTACTAATTTCCTTTGGTATAGCCATGACCTAATCAACTTCAGTCAGCATTCCCAATGATCCGAGCCCCTATCAATTTTGCGCCACTATCAAAATCTCTGCTGAAGTCAAGGTACACAAAATCACAAACCTTGTCACCATTTCCTCAACTATGCAACCTAATCCATGAACATTTAGTAATAAAACTATGCGATTCATGTATCTAGTCATGTTTCTCAAAAAGAGTAGAGAAATGGCACTTGCAATGTTAGATTCTAGTAACTTTCCTCACAATAGACTAAGCTAATTGGTCACTAACTTAAGCGTTAAAGTCAACTCAAACTTTTCCTTTAAAACTTGCTATATTAGGAACTTTCCACGACCGGCCTTTACCCGACAATTAAATAGGGTAAAAACGGTATATTAAATGCAGTAAAACTACGGTAAATTCAATATGATAAACTTGCATTCTTTAAGCATGGGCTGCATAGTAAGTGAACTAAACTAAATGTTAAGCACCCTGGCAAACCACTTTGTTCTATTCAATTTATTTATTTAATCACTTTGTCCGGCTAGAATTTTTAGACTAGATTAAAGGAACACCCTCCCTGGTAACGGCTGAACTACTTAACCAAATACTAATATTTAGGTAAAATACTTTCATAAAACCCGTCTACTTTCCCCACCAGTAGACTTGTTCAGCTAAAGGCATAATGTAATGTTCCACTTTAGTAGATAAAGACTTAAAAAAACACTACCCCATCTGTGTAGTTACCGGTTACCTGACATTCTACGCTTAAAATAACCCATCTATTCCCCATAATTGTTCGATATAACTTACCTCTCACCCGCTGGTCGAGTACACAGCAGTATATATCCTCCTCCATCACTCACCGCGTGGATACTATTTCACTCTGGCCGCAAATTGCCTCAAATCACCTACGTTGTCCATAAACATATATAGAAGAGCAACTGACCCTAACACCCGTATAGCGATCATCACATAACGTGGGACCATTAGTAGTACTGCTGTCAAAACATAGATGGCGCCAGGACAAACGGTAATTCCTATGGACTCGCCTAGTTATGCGTAGGGAATTGAGCTTCAGCTGTTTGGTCCCGCCCCTCAGCTGTATTCACCTAGTTGTACTCACCTAATTTGTGCTTGCAGGGGTTGAGCTTTGGTTCTTTGGTCCCGACTCTCAACCGTCAATCAACAGGTGTACAGGTTCCTGAGCCTATTGGGCTCTATCACATCTACATTTGAAATTGTGTATGGAGTCAGCCTCCACCACATCACTGCTTAATACATTCCATTTGTTAACTACTCTGACACTGAAAAAATTCTTTCTAATATCTCTGTGGCTCATTTGGGTACTAAGTTCCCCTTGTTCGTGTTCCACCCGTGTTAAAGAGCTGTCTTTGTAACTATCAAAATGCATATATCTTTGCTTTCACTTCAGTTATATTTATGACAGGGGATTTAAAATTTGCCTATATTTCTGCTTCTCTGATGACATTAAAAACTTTCGTTCATTACAGTATCTACATAAAATTAACATTTATCTTCATTAGGTTGTAGTTCTCATCAATAGGGAGAGCGTCGGTAAAAAAAAAAATTGTTTAAATATAAATATCTTTCCTCTCTCAATAATATGCCCGAAACACTATGCGTACTAGTAGCTTTAGGTATTGTATGTACTAGCTCTATCTATAAATCCAATATTATGTTTGTAAATCGACTATTTATGTACTTTCCTGAATAAAATGAACTTTACTTTACTAATATCTATTCTCTGTGACTAAAACGTAAGAACGACTTTATCTATGCCTTTTTGATAACATATACAATTATAAGCTTTATTAGTGAATCTCTATTAATTAAACAATATATCAGAGAGTGTGTAAGGTTCGGTGTTCCATGTGCGAAGAGACATGGGAGATTTTACATCAGTACAGTAAATGTTTTAAGTAGCGAACGCATACTAACGAATAACGATTAGTATAGACCAACACTATTGTTCTATGAAGTCGATTTAACTTCCAGACATGTATTTTTCAATAAGTCTTAAATATTTTCTGGCTAGTTATGTTAGATATTATTAGAAATACGTATTCTACTTGTTAATATAATAAACTAAATTTGCGATCATTTAAGGAGAGAAGTGCGACGACTGGATCACTGTGTACAGAAGGTTGATATGCCAACAAACACTTTCCAGACAACAATATATCTTGGATAAGTCGCTCCACAACATTGACACCTGGACCGTTGATTTCCTATGAGGCCACATATTTACTTATTTCATAATGGAAGTATATTATTTTATAGTAAATATATGTTTTCTCGTGTTCTGCATTAAGCACCAACATTATAGTGAATAAATATACCATATTTCTTCATTATTTAAGTAATGCTAGGAGGCTTTGAGTAGCTTTGGGTCATTAGGTGAACAGAATCTCCAATAGATGGGGCGAGAGTCGCGCTATCTCTCGCCCGAGCGAGAGTCGAAACTTATTTTAGAATTGATATATCTTTGTCCTCCAACAAGATATATTTCCTTTGGTGCACTCACAATAACGAGCATATCTCTGTCTTTCTGAAGGCATATAATATTTTAGGCTTTATAAGCGTATCTTTGTTAATTACACACTATATTGGCAAGTGCGTAGGCTTCTGCATTCCATGACCGACAAGCTACTGAATGCCACTATAAAAACGTATGTATCTTCACTTGAGCTTTATATATGTCTATGTTAAAGTATTTAAAATGAAGCTTATATTTCTATCTTTCTTGAGACATAAAACATATGTGTTTATTAATGAATTTACGTGAAATAAGCATTGTTCTGAGAGAGAGTTGCTCTGTCGATCAGTCTGTGCGGGTCCATAGAATTACCCAAATCGACCCAAATCAGGCCAAAACTACCCAAATCGTATTAGCATTACGTAAGTAATGAAGAAATATGGTATATTTACTTACTATAATGTTGGTGCTACACGTAGAACATGATCAAACCTATTTTTACTCTGAAATAATCTAATTTCATAACGAAATGAGACGTAAATATGTGAGAGGTGACGCCATAGGAAGTCGACGGTCCAAGCGACAATTGTGTGGAGCGACTTATCCAAGATATATGGTCGCCTGGAGAGTGTTTGCTGCCATAACAGCCTCCTGTACACAGTGATCCAGTCGTCGTATTTCATGGCTCAAATTGTCGCAAATTTAATTGGTAATATTAACAAGTAGAATGTGTATTTATAATAATATTTTTCATAAACAGCCACAAAATATTTAATATTTATTAAAAAAAAGTGTCTGGAAGTTAAATCAATTCCACATGACAATAAATTTGTTATATAGATACTAGCGTTATTCGTTGGTATGCGTTCGCTATTTAAACTACTCCAGTCCTTTTCGTTCATAGAACACCGAACCCTACACGCCCTCTGATATATTGCTTAATTAACAAATATTCACAAATAAAGATTATATTTATATATGTTATCAGAAAGGCAGATATAAAATAGTTTGTGTTAATGCATCACAGAGATTATACCTTATTAGAGAGGAAAAATATTCATATTTTAAACAAGGCTTCTTGGCCGACGCTCTCCTTACCGATATGGGAACTATGACCTTCCGAAGATCAATGTTAATTGAATCTATATATTGTAAAAAACGAAGTTTTTTATGTCATCAGAAAGACATATAAGCTGCATGTTAATACTTTGGTATAAATATAACTGAAGTGAAAGTGAAGATATATGCCTTTTTATAGTTACTTGATGGCTCGCTCAGGGAGTGTGAAGGCCTGCACACAAGCCAATCAATTTTATAATTAATGTACATATATGCAAAGTAACGTCAAAGGTTTTTATTTCAGAATAAAGACAGATGTAGACGATAATGTAAATACATTTCAAGGAAAACATATCTTAAATGAAAGCAAAGACATGGTCAAATAAATAGGCAATACCACACCATCGCCAGTGTCCGAACACATGAATATTCGCATTAGGTAGGTGAAAGGAAATGTACCCAACCATTTCCATTTACGCGACCAGTTTCCGTTCTTATGTTCTTACTTACATTTATTGAAATTTATCATCATCATCATTTACAGAAATAAATTAACATAAAAATGTAGTAATTTTAATACACAAAACAGAAGTAGATATGTATGTAAATTATGACGCAGGATAGGATCACTATTGCAGAACTATTCGCATACTTTGCGTCATTATATACAGTACTGGAATTTAAAAAAAATCGCGGAATTCAGAGATAACACCATCATTGGTGTCCAAGAAAAGTGTAAGTACTTCATTTATAATGATGTGCTGCCCGAAATCTTAGCGAAGTATCTAAAATTTGCTTACTGTAAGTAATTCATGCAAATGATTGTAAAGCCGTCGCCCAGTTGGGTGGGTGTGGAGCACATGACTGTTAAGCTGCCGCCCAGTTGGTTGGGTGTGGAGCACATGACTGTAAAGCTGCCGCCCATTTGGGTGGGTGTGGAGCACATGACTGTTAAGCTGCCGCCCAGTTGGGTGGGTGTGGAGCACATGACTGTTAAGCTGCCGCCCAGTTGGGTGGGTGTGGAGCACATGACTGTAAAGCTGCCGCCCAGTTGGGTGGGTGTGGAGCACATGACTGTTAAGCTGCCGCCCAGTTGGGTGGGTGTGGAGCACATGACTGTTAAACTACCGCCCAGTTGGGTGGGTGTGGAGCACATAACTGTTAAGCTGCCGCCCAGTTGGGTGGGTGTGGAGCACATGACTGTAAAGCTGCCGCCCAGTTGGGTGGGTGTGGAGCACATGACTGTTAAGCTGCCGCCCAGTTGGGTGGGTGTGGAGCACATGACTATAAAGCTGCCGCCCAGTTGGGTGGGTGTGGAGCACATGACTGTTAAGCTGCCGCCCAGTTGGGTGGGTGTGGAGCACATGACTGTTAAGCTACCGCCCAGTTGGGTGGGTGTGGAGCACATGATTGTTAAGCTGCCGCCCAGTTGGGTGGGTGTGGAGCACATGACTGTTAAGCTACCGCCCAGTTGGGTGGGTGTGGAGCACATGACTGTTAAGCTGCCGCCCAGTTGGGTGGGTGTGGAGCACATGACTGTTAAGCTGCCGCCCAGTTGGGTGGGTGTGGAGCACATGACTGTTAAGCTGCCGCCCAGTTGGGTGGGTGTGGAGCACATGACTGTTAAGCTGCCGCCCAGTTGGGTGGGTGTGGAGCACATGACTGTAAAGCTGCCACCCAGTTGGGTGGGTGTGGAGCACATGACTGTAAAGCTGCCGCCCAGTTGGGTGGGTGTGGAGCACATGACTGTAAAGCTGCCGCCCAGTTGGGTGGGTGTGGAGCACATGACTGTAAAGCTGCCGCCCAGTTGGGTGGGTGTAGAGCAAGACTAGTAATTGGACGACTCACCATAGATGTAAAGTGCCTAGTATAGTGACTTGTGAGCCTCTTGTTGAATCACTTGTGATACAAAGATTATTGATGTGTGTATTTGTGTGGGTGATTGAATATGTATGTGAATGTATATGTATGTATATGTATATATGCAATTGACGATCACGAAACAATAATCATTTGTATGCGGAAAAATCCATATTTCATTTCTCTGGATTTACCTCATATGTATATATATGTACATGTATGTATGATTATGTGTACATGTATATATAACATTAATAAGAGGAAATGAAGATGAAGAAATGATAAAAAGAATGGCAATAGTGGATAGTAGTAACACACTTAAGAATTATTCAGTAATAAATACAAACTCGTCCTTCACCTATGATAAAGGAAAGTCAACTTGGAAGGATTCAATTTACATGAGATTAAGATTAGGATACAAATATATCTGGCAATACGGAGTTGATGTCAGTGAAAAAGATAAGGAGTGTAAATTATGTAGTATGCCGCACGCCCACACCTTAGAACATTATGTATTAGAGTGTCAACTTATTGATAACTATAGAAATAAGGAAATAAGTAATGTACCACATCAAATTGTTTGTATGTGTGATAATGGTATGATAGACAGTATACTTAGGAGCTACAAAAATTTTGCCCCAAGAGTGTAACAATTGTATGCTGTACTTACTATATTAACCTGCAATGTTAAATGGGATTCTTGTAATGCTAATTGTCTATTTGTACTTACTGAATTTGTACGCCCCTTGAGGGACTTGAAGTAGAGGGGGTAGAAATAGCCTAAGTTACTCTATCCCTTTGAGATGTATTTTTTTCTTGTCTCAATAAACATACTTGAACTTGAACTGTAAATATTTGTGGCTTCCTGACCATAAAGTTACCGCCGCAGTCGAGGGTAAGAGACCGGATGTACCCAGTATACAAGCCGCACTAGCTATTAGTTCATAAAAGCTGACAACTTACCCAGATAAACATTACTTCCTAATTATATATATATATGCAAATAATAAAATTAAAATGTTTAAAACGTGATTATATATATGTATCATGTGGACAGTTTTTAATGTAATTTTTTCTCCTGATATTCGGGTTCTTTATTATGCTTCATCTTGAGGCAAAGCCCAATACCTTACGCCATATTGATGCTCTGTCTACAGATCATTCTCTCTCTCTCTCAAATCATATACATTGATGGTTTCCTACACCGCCACACGGGTGCAGCTGCAAGTGCAGTTGCCTCTACCCATCAGACAGAACTATTTGCCTTGCTTGTTACACTAAAATGTGTACAAGTGTGTGTGTCTATGTATTAACACGATGTACTGAACGGGGTGAGAATAGCTTGAGCTACCTCATCCATTTGTGTGTATTTTACCTCAATAAACTTATTTCAATTTCAATTTCAATTCAAGTCTCCAAACTTGATGCATTAATTGTAAGTGATTTTCTACCATCCTGCATTAATTGTAAGTGATTTCTATCATGCTTAATTGCGCGCAACTCTCTAAGACACAATTGTAACATGACCGTGTCTGAAGCTAGACAGAAAACACAACATTATTAGTGATGGTAACATAAGCCATTTCATGTGAATTCCATCTTCGTTGACCTCCGAAACTTGAGGAATGGTCCAGAAAATAGCTACTAAAGTTTAAGTCAAGTGTGAAGATACTTTAGTTGATACTTAGATACTTCCAATAAGTGTAAACATAAGTGCTGACGATGCTACCTTCCTCTATTCAGACCCCAACCCAAACGCACTATATAATAATAAAAATAATAGATTTAAAAAGTCCACTCATGGATGTAAACTAACAAACTCACATCAAACATAAAAAAGACCGACTACTATTTTTGTTCGAAAGTAAATCCTGAAACCAAATTCAACTTCAGATACACAATGTTAACATTAGCAATAATGATTATGGAAAGTTCCTTGACCTATACATAGACAAGAGACTGAACTTCAGCATCCACATACAACACATATGTGAGTGGTGAGAGAGAGAGAAAGAGAGAGAGAGAAAGATAGACAGACAGACAGAGAGAGAGACAGACAGAGAGACAGAGAGAGACAGAGAGAGAGAGTGAGAGAGTATTCACCTAGTTGTGCAGGCGCGGGTTGAGCTCTGCTCATTCGGCCCGCCTCTCAACTGTCAATCAACTATTACTGACTAACTAATTTTTTTTCTCTCGCACACACACACACACACACACACACACACACACACACACACACACACACACACACACACACACACACACACACACACACAAACAATCGACCGGGTAAACAAGGATAAACTATTCAACACTGGTGGGAAACTGAGTACCCACATGAGCCACAGAGACGTTAAAAGGAACTTTTTCAGTGTCAGAGTAGTTAACGGATAGAATGCATTAGGCAGTGATGTGGTGGAGGCTAACTCCATACACAGTTTTAAATGTAGATGTGATAGAGCCCAGTAGGCTCAGGAATCTGTACACCAGTTGATTGACAGTTGAGAGGCGGGACCAAAAAGCCAAAGCTCAACCCCCGCAAGCACAAATAGGTGAGTACACACACACCAGGAAGCAACCCGTAGCAACTGTCTAATTTCCAGGTACCTATTTACTGCTCGGTGACATCACATTAACATTTACAGAGAGTAGAGAATTAATTAGGTATCTGGGAGCTAGTTAACTGTTGTGGGATGTATATCTTGAGGTACTGTATACAATGTTCACAACAGAGCAATGTATAATCATTTCATTGTATACAACACATTGAGAAAGAATGAAGGTTAGATCCGAAAATTATTGTGTGGCTCTCTCATGACTTGTTTCCGGCGCGAAGAGTTGTGAATTTACATGAAAATGTACCAACAAAATCTTGTTACATAGCAGTAGGAGTAACATTTACTCCCTAGGTCCACGAGTCTAGAGCGCTGTCCACTCGGCCACCACCTCCCTTATGAGAGGGAGAGAGTGAGTGTGTGTGTACTCACCTAATTGTGCTTGGGGGGTTGAGCTCTGGCTCTTTGGTCCCGCCTCTCAACTGTCAATCAACTGATGTACAGATTCCTGAGCCTACTGGACTCTATCATATCTACATTTGAAACTGTGTATGGAGTCAGCCTCCACCACATTACTGCCTAATGCATTACATCTGTTAACTATTTTGACACTGAAAAAGTTCTTTCTAACGTCCCTCTGGCTCATTTGGGTACTCAGTTTCCACCTGTGTCCCCTTGTTTGCGTACCACCCGTGTTAAACAGTTTATCTTTATCTACCTTGTCAATTCCTCTGAGAATTTTGTAGGTAGTGATCATGTCTCCCATACTCTTCTGCCTTCTAGTGTCGTGAGGTGCTTTTCTCGCAGCCTTTCTCCGTAGCTCATGCCTCTTAGTTCTGGGACTAGCCTAGTGCCATATCTCTGAACTTTTTCAAGCTTCGCCTAGTGCTTGACAAGGTACGGACTCCATGCTGGGGCCACATACTCCAGGATTGGTCTTACATATGTGGTATAGAAGGTTCTGAATGATTCCTTACACAGGTTCCTGAAGGCTGTTCTGATGTTAACCAGTCTCGCATAATCACACACTCACGTGTGTGTGTTTGTGTGTGTGTGTGTGTGTGTGTGTGTGTGTGTGTGTGTGTGTGTGTGTGTGTGTGTGTGTAAAATATACACTGAGGACAGGCAGCTTGTGCATGTCTATTCGTTAGGTGTATATCGAGGTCCACCTCCAAGGTCGAACTACTGACCTCCACATTCACCCTGGGCACAAGTAGTCTCGAACCACTAACCCCAGGAGCAGGAGACTGTAGTTCTATTAACTACTTTACCTACAGCATAAAGAAGAATTCCAGAAACAAGAAATGGCAGTTGTTAACTGCTTCTGGAATCCTTCCTCGAATGTAGATGTTGCAAGGTTCTTTGATTATGTAAGTTAACAATAAAGAACTAGATACAAATTAAATGTGTGCTATAAAATATGTGTATGTGACATATATTCATATAAGCACAGACGTTGCGGTATTCAGAGTAAGGACAGTTTTTCCTCAGACCCATGCTCGACTTTGTTACTTGCCCCATACACATGTTTTATTTCACACATTTCATTGTGATGAACGATGGACCTGCTAGTTCCAGTTTGCACTGTTCTACTTTCTTCAAATCCATCCAGGAGTTCTCGTCTAATGACACTTTTAAGGGACCTATTTGATAACTCAAGATTCCATTCAATACTGTCTTTATTTACTGCAGCCTTAGCAAGGGCGTCAACTTTGTCATGTTCCTGCATGCCAG
Source organism: Procambarus clarkii (assembly GCF_040958095.1). Classification (NCBI taxonomy): domain Eukaryota; kingdom Metazoa; phylum Arthropoda; class Malacostraca; order Decapoda; family Cambaridae; genus Procambarus; species Procambarus clarkii. The sequence continues at coordinate 18,665,180 of NC_091219.1, forward strand.
TGTGAGAAGGAATCCACAACATTTTTATATTTACCCTCTTGCAAAGTATTCTTATATATCTACGTCTAGCTTCCAAGACAAGCACGTTATTACTTGATTGCAAACTGTTTATTGCTCGTAGTGAGGATAGGGAGTCAGAAATAATTAAGCTGTCTACTTCAGTGTTGTCAATAATTTCGAGTGCTACCAGTATCGCTACCAACTCGGCTTGCATTGTGGACGTCCAGTTACTAATTCGGATATTTCTTTGAATTGTGCTGCCATCGGGCTGATGAGCAATAACAGCACTTCCTGCCCTCCCTGTAGCTGTATTGAGTGATCCGTCAGTGTATATGGTCTGTGCAATGTTGTTTTCAGCTTGTATATTGTGAATGTGTTCTATGGTGCTTAATTTAGCAGCAAGCTGAGCATGAGGGTTGCTTGTGATTAGTTTCTTGGTGTGGTATGCAGGGGTCGGGATGTCAAAAGGTACTATCTACCAGGGTGGAAGGAAGTGCTGTACTCTTTCATCTGTATATACATCGTGCAGTGCCATCATTTTAATATGAGTGGCAGTTCTTTGAATCCATTTAGACTCGCTAGTTCCATTTCGTATGTGTTCTAACAGTGCAACTGACACAATGTTGTTTTTGTTATCACGCAGCAGCTTTAGTCCCATCATAAGATTAATTTCAAATATTCTATCTCTAATGCTAAGTATATTTAATTCTTTCCGCATGTTGAGAACTTTGGTAGTTATAGGACAGCCAAGTATAATTCTGAGTGCTTCATTTTGCATTTTTTCCAGTCTATCAATACTTTTGCCATTCTGCAGGACCAAAGCTGGTGCATGATAGTCTATCAGAGACCTTATATACGCTAAATACATCATTCTTGCTATTCTAATATTAACACCATATTTCGGGCTGTACCCCACTACAGTTCTGAAAGCCTTGAGTCTGTCTCTACATTGTTGATGTAACTTATTGACTGCAGTTGAGGTACAAGGGACAGAGACACCAAGGTATTTGAAAAAAGAGACATAGTCTATTGGTATGTTGTCTATCTTAAGTTTTCGTGGTCCACTTTTGCGGTTGCCAATTTGTCTGTTAAATACCTTAGTTTTAGCAGCGTTGATTACAAGACCAAGGCTCTCACAAGCTGTATGTATACAATTTAAGACTGTTTGCATTTTGCGGTGGGTTTTAGTATGCACAAAGATGTCATCTGCATAGCTGATAGTGATGTTTGCCGGACTAGTTGGGATTGATTTTAGTAAAGCATTAATTAGAACATTAAACAAGGTAGGACTAAGTACTCTTCCATGTGGGGTGCCTAGTTGCACTACTTTAGTTTCACTCTTGTAGCCTTGGAACAGCGCAGAGGACTTCCGGTTGGTAAGATAGCCTCGTATCCACTGTAATAAATGTCCCCCTATATCCATTCTCGCTAATTCATACATAATCACTTCCCTATTAGCAATATCAAAGGCATTTTTTAAATCAAGAAATGTTGTGTACTTGTGCCTTTTATCTCCATGAACAGTAAGAAAGGTTGTGATACAGTTGTGTACACTTTTACCATGTGTGAAACCATTGATATCAGGTGACATGTGCTCTTTAACTCTATACAATAATCTATTAAGCACCATTCTCTCAAAGGTTTTGCACATGCAACTGGTCAGTGAGATGGGACGGAAAGCATCAGGTTGGCCAGGCTTTGGTACAGGTACTGTAAGACTGGTGGTCCATGATACAGGCAACTGCCCAAAGACATAGCTGGCATTAAACAATTCTAATAATGGGTTACCGGGTACACGATGTAGGAGTCTTAGAATATCATAGGTGATACCGTCCTCACCAGGAGCAGTGCTACTGCCCCTGGAGAGGGCTGCATCCAATTCATAATCTGTATATGGAACATCACATTCATCATGTTGCTTGCTCAACATGAAATTTATGAGAGAATTTCTGTCTGTGGACCTCGCCTGCAATTTCTCCCTAGTGCTAGCTGGTAGCATTCCAAGGCTGGAAACCTGAGCCCATTTTGCAATTAACTGATTGGCTTTCTGTAGTGGGTTTGGGTGTGAAACTTGTCTACTATTTTTACCAATAATTTTGTTTATGCCTTTCCAGGCTTTGCCCAGGGGAGTATGCAGGTTAAGTCCACTAACAAAACCCTCCCATTCATTTTGTCTCAGTTCAGTCATTCTCTCCCTTGCCGCTGCAAGCGCGGCCTGAAACAGTTTTAACATTTGAGGAGTTCTAAGGCTCTTATATGCTTTACCTGTCTGTCTAGCAATTGATTTAAGCTCTTTCAGTTTAGCATCATCATAGTACTGGTTGTGTCTGACCTGTTTACCAGTACTTCTTTTTGTTTGGCGTGACTCACTATTTTTGATGGCCTCATAGGTATATGGGTACATCCGGTCTCTTACCCTCGACCGCGTCGGTACCTTTATGGTCAGGAAGCCACGGATATTTACAATGGGGCTCGGTCAGTCAATATGATTCCTTTGACATCACTCAACTTATGTATTCTGTTCTCGTATTGACAATTTGAATGATATCAAGAATATTTTGAATATCTTCTGACATAGATGGTGCTGTAGTTGATTGTTGTTCATGACCTGTCCAGTGGGTCGAGACTGGTCTCATTAGCATCTCTCAGATTAGTGGGAAGAAATTCTTGCTGCAAGAATGTGTGTTCTCAGAGCTAACTAGGGTAACTAAAATACTTATTTCCTAAATAAATACTTTAATTGTAAATATTTGAAAATATATGGTATGTTTCCGAATTTCTGACGATATTAAACATATTGTGGTTTATAATTAAGTTCTTAATAGTGATCCTATCCTGCATCATAATTTACATAATATCTACTTCTGTTTTGTGTATTAAAATGACTACTTTTTATGTTAATTTATTTCTGTAAATGATGATGATGATAAAGTTCAATAAATGTAAGTAAGAACATAAGAATGAAGGTAACTGCAAAAGACTTATTGGCCCATACGAGGCAGCTCCTCGTATGGAGCTGCCTTTGATAAGTAATTACCAAAGAAGGCACCAAGCCGGGAAGGCTGTGTAGCACAATAAAATAAGTCTACTGCTCCTGAAGAGGACGGTATTACTTACAGTTTACTGAGATTAGTCTCACAAGTACCAGGTAATCCACTTTTAGTGTTGTACAGAATGAGTTTAAGTGAAGGAGTATTACCTGATGATTGGACAGTGTCATTGTTCCCATCCCCAAAGCACACTCAGATAATTATAGACCCATATCTCTAACATAATTTTGTCTATTAGCACAGTTTTCGGCGTGAATGCATTTTGGTTCTACAAGGTAGCCAACTCCATCAAAATATTAAATATGTACCCAACTCAATTAACGATTAATCAACCAATTACTCCATGGGATAACTTGGATCTAGCAGTTGATTTTGTAAATGCACCCAAGAAAGATAATGTACACTCTACATTATTAAAACAGTTAACACTGTGAAGCATCACTGAAAGTACTCAGAGTATGGGTAACGATGTGTATCAGTGCTATACCGACGGTTCTGTAGAAGAAGGTGGATGATGTACCGGATGTGCATGTAATATATTTGAACAATCTTCTCTCGTACATACATGAATGAAGCGCGTCAATGATTGGGCAAGTACAACTCAAACCGAACTTGCATTCATATACCTTGCCACTGAATTTTTAAAACACAAAGGCAGTCGACTTATATACTGTGATTCGCAGAGTGCACTCCTGGTATTGAACGCACATAGTAGTGACACCCAGAAAATAGTCAGTGATATTCGAATGAATATTTTAGCTGCCAAAGAAAAGAGATTTGAAATTAAATTCCTATGGATACCATCACATGTTGGCATCTCAAGGCATGACACTGTTGATATGCTTGCAAAGACAGCCTGTAGAAAACCAGTGGTAGAAATTTATATGGGTGTTTCATTAGCAGTGACAAAGAGAATACTTAAGCAAACATCTAATGAAAATCTCACCGACCTAACAAATTCACAAAGACCTGAAAATTGTAGCATTAAATATTATGATAGATATCGTGCGGAGACATTCACATACAGGATTAATGGAACAAGAACCCAATGTGATGTTATAGTGGCCATAATACGCTTGGGATATAGACGTATCTGGCAGCTTTCTCAAAACCCAAATGTCGAGTACACAATGTGTCAACTTTGTAAAAGAGAAAATATGCACTCCCTTGAACATTATATTGTAGAATGTCCCATACTGACTGACTTTCGCCCTCCTGGGCTAAGGTATGCTGAACTGTGTAATTACTATTTGAGTACTGGAACACTTGATGATATATTGAACTTGTACCCTAGATTGACCATGTAACGTATCAATTATACAATGAATGTATGTGATGTAACTCTATAACCTGAGCTTGTGAAAGCACCTTAATCACCTTCAGTGATTAAGTGCTTAATTGCACACTAGTTTCTCTATCAGTTATCTCACCTTGTCAGAGTAAAAGAGACAAATATATGTGTATGTATGTGTGTATATATGTATGTATATATATATGTATATGTACGCATACGTCTGTGTGTGTATATGTATGTGTATAAAGTATATGTGGAAGCTGGTCAGAATTCAATTTCACCTTTGTAAATGCACGTTAATGACACTATGTAAAAGACACATCGAACACTTTATGTAGGGCATACGTAAATCTGTGTATTTATGTATTTACGTATGTAGCTTAGCCTAGCATTTTAAAAACACTACAATCACCTTATGTGGTTAATTGTTCAATAAATCCCTGACCTATATGTTTAACAAATCTCTAACCCTATCAATGGAGTTAGTTAGTTTAGTTCTTATATTATGCACCCTATACCCATCTTGTGGGCGGTAGTGGAAAGGGTTAGAGTCCATGGCGGACTGAAGAAAATGTATATATGCTGGTTAGCATTGTTAATGTGTGGCCACGTCTGTGGTAGAAAATAATACAAAAAATCAAATAAAGGTATTATTGAAACTTTATAGGAAAACATTAAATGCTAAATATATCTTTAATATTATACTTGAAATATTGTATACTTTGCTCTTTCCATCGTACTTCTGCACCTGCTGGCAAGTGGTTCGGTGCAGTGTGCAGGTGATGTTCATTACTGGGTGAGCTGGCAGGTGGTGCTCACCTGCCAGCTCACCCAACGAAAATTTGGTTTTTAATACACTTACACATTTATTGGGTCTTTCCTTCACTTTCATTCAAGCACTAGGGTATTACAGTAAGTGTTTTAATTATAATATTTATTAACGTTATTATTTTTAATTTTTATTATTATTAGTATTATTATTAACAGGAGAGGAGTGTGTGTGTGTGTGTGTGTGTGGGGGGGGGGTATAATGGTACACATGTCCACATCCCAATGCCCGCCCTTCCAGGACTGGGGGTGCGGGGGTGTACAATAAACTATACCCACATCCGGCGGCAGCTTGTCGAAGGCGGAAGTGTAGCCTAGACTATTTGTCATGATAATTAGTGATGACTCTTATTTTGATTATGGGTCCGTAATCCAGCTAAGCTTTTATTCTTAATTTATATTACAATGCTGGTAAAATACACTTCTTGATGATGAGTATGGAGTACAAATGAACTCATTGTGTACCCAAGTTCAAGTTCAAGTGTGTTTATTGAGATAAGCAATAAATACATCTCAAAGGGATAGAGTAGCTTAGGCTATTTCAACCCCCCTCTAATTCAAGTCCCTCAAGGGGTGCACAAATACTGTGACTACAAATAGACAAATAACATTACAAGAATCCAAACAAGAATTGTGTACCCTATACTCACAGGATGAATATAGGGTACACAATAAACTACCACTCACATCATGGGTATGGGTTGCACAAGAAACTATCGCGCAGAGGATGAATATGGAGAGCAAAGTAAACAAAGATTCACACGATGAGAAAGGGTTGCGCAATGTCCTATGACTCACAGAATGAGTATTAGCTGCACAATAAACTACAGGTCACAGGATAAGTATGGGTTGCACAATAAATTACAGGTCACAGGATGGGTATGGGCTGCACAAACTACCGGTAACAGGATGAGTATGGGATGCACAATAAATTACGGGTCACAGGATGAGTATGGGTTGCACAAACTACTGGTAACAAGATGAGTATGTGGTGCACAATAAATTACCGCACAGAGGATGAGTATAGGGTGCACAAACTGGTTGGGTAAATGGAAATGGTTGGGTACATTTCCTTTCACCTAATGCGACTATTCATGTGTCCGAACACCGGCGATTGTGTGGTATTGGCTATTTATTTAACCATAACTTTGCATTCATTTAATAATTATATTAAGACATGTTTTCCTTGAAATGTAGTTACATTATCGTCTACATGGCTTTATTCTGACATAAAGACCTATGGCGTTACTTTGCATATATGCAAAGTAATTATAAAATTGATTGGCTTGTGTGGAGGCCTTCACACTCCCTGAGCGAGCCATCAAGTAACTATAAAAAGGCATATATCTTAACTTTCAATTCAGTTATATTTATGCCAAATTATTAACATGCAGCTTATATTTATGTCTTTATGATGACATAGAAAACTTCGTTTATTACAATATCTAGATTAAATTAACATTGATCTTCGGAAGGTCATAGTTCCCATATCGGTAAGGAGAGCGTCGGCCATGAAGCCTTGTTTAAAGTATGAATATTTTTCCTCTCTAATAAGGTATAATCTCTGTGATGGATTCACAAAAACTATTTTATATCTGCCTTTCTGATAACATATACAAATATAATCTTTATTTGTGAATATTTCTTAATTAAGCAATATATCAGAGGGCGTGTAGGGTTCGGTGTTCAATGAACGAAAAGGACTGGATCACTGTGTACAGGAGGCTGATATGGCAGCAAACACTCTCCTGGCGACCATATATTTTGGATAAGTCGCTCCACACAATTGTCGCTTGGACCGTCGACTTCCTATGGCGTCACCTCTCACATATTTACGTCTAATTTCGTTATGAAATTAGATTATTTCAGAGTAAAAATAGGTTTGATCATGTTCTATGTGTAGCACCAACATTATAGTAAGTAAATATACCATATTTCTTCATTACTTACGTAATGCTAAGACGATTTGGGTAGTTTTGGGCTGATTTGGGTCGATTTGGGTAATTCTATGGACCGGTCTGTGCGGGGTCGGAGCTCGGCGATTATTAAAACACATGTATCTTCATTAGAACTTTATATATATCTATGGTAAAGTATTTAAAATGAAGCTTATATTTCTATCTTTCTCAACACATATAAAAACATTTGCGTTTATTAACGAATTTACGTGAAATAAGCATTGTTCTGAGAGAGAGTTACTCCGTTGCTCGATCTGTGCGGGATCGGAGCTCGCCGATTAGAAAAATACACGTATCTTCGCTTTAAATACAAATATGCCCATGGTAAGGCATTTAAAATGAAGATTACGTTTCTATCTTTCTTGAGACGTATAAAAATCTTACGTTTATTAACGATTCTGCGTGAAATAAGCATTGTTCTGAGATGAATATTGCGGATTTCCGGCTCTACGACCGATGAAAAATGCAACTTTTATACAACTACAAATATCTTTAGTTTTACTTTAAATTTTGTCCTGAAAGAGTTTTCATATATAGATCCAGTTTCTGCCGTTCTTCTGACATGCAAAGACCTTTGGTTTAATAATTTATTAAGATGTTTTCAACAATATTACTAGGGCGTTCACCGATTCTAACATGGGCGACCCTTTTGGAAACGCAACACATGGGTTGACCTGATTGATACATGGGTCAGATTCCATTAAGGTTCGGAACATAATCATTTATTTATTTATTTATTTATATATATACAAGAAGGGTACATTGGAATTGTGTGGATACATAGCATAGTAATTACACTCTTGTAAAGCCACTAGTAGGCGCAGCGTTTCGGATATTTTTAAATATATGATGAAAATATTTTATTCGTTCAATATACAATTTATTTATTTATATACAAGAAGGTACATTGGTTTTGTGAGAATACATAGCATAGTATTTACAATCTTGTAAAGCCACTAGTACAATTCAATTAAATGTCTTCTAGTATGGGAAGCGTTTCGGGCAGGTCCTTAATCTAACAGATAATTTTAAGTAGGTAAATTCTAGCAGAATTAATAAAATGATAACAGATACATTGCCTGAAAAAATAGGATGAGAGAGATTAGTAAGTATATTAAAGCACATTGGTATATTAAAACTCTGATTGATTACATTGACAGCTTGATTGGTAATTTAAACAAGATTAATAGACACCATAAGGAGGAAATGTATATGTTTATCTCTCAGAATGTTTGGTAATATGTTTATTGTTTGTGATGTGTGTATATGTATGTATTAACACGATGTACTGAACGGGGTGAGAATAGCTTGAGCTACCTCATCCCTTTGTGTGTATTTTACCTCAATAAACTTATTTCAATTTCAATAGGCACCATACAGCAGATTGAGAGCACAAATAAGAAGACAGCAATGATCACAATGGTAAAGATGTTTGGATTGGGTACATAAAGATTGGGAGATTGGGTAGCAAATGATACAGTGCAATTTTAATATATTGATATGATAGACAATATATTGAATATGTTAAAAATTGGTATATAGAGGGTAAATTAATTGTTGATAATTATAAGGAAGAAAGAAAGGAGTTTTTCTTTTTCACCCACAGGATTATAAACCCATGGAACTACCTACCCTCTGAATCCGTAAATGCCGAAACGCTGCTGATTTTAAAAATCCTGCTCGCTAAAATCCTCAGGACAAATAGGGAGACCTCTACAACCCATCGGCTTCCTGTCCTCGTCGAGGCCACTAGAATGGTAGTGGCCCACAGATAAATTAGGGTAAACTACTATAACTTGAGCGTCGAGGTAGTTCAGTCAGGTTCGTTTTCAATTCACAATAAAAAATTCTGGGTTCAAGTCCAGACGGGAAAGTACTGTAGCGAGTAGATTATCCCAATAATATACTCGCTCCAAATGCATTGTTAATATTCCTGTCAACCTTTGGAGATGAATGAGGTGAGGCGTTGCCTGGGCAACACGGTGAGGTGTTGCCCGAGCATATAAGCAGCGGTGTAGCGAACATTGGCTAGTCTACTTTCAAGTGTGGTCTAGAGCAGACACTTGCGAGATACTGTACCGACGCTCAGTGCGCTCAACTCACACCAAAGTATCACCGGTGTACTTCTGTATATTCGACCAAATATATATATAGTATCTTAGTGTCTGTGTTTATTTGTCACCATACTTTACGTAACAATAGAACCGTTACATTGGTGACCCAGTGAGTGAAAAAGAACACCTAGTCACAAACTAGATCTTCGCCATGGATTTATCTACCAGGTTTCCAGCATACAACGCAGATGAGCCAGAATTTTGGTTCATGCAGATGGAGGCTATTTTCGACCTTCACGAAATTTCGACTGAGAAAGCCCGATATGCCTGTACCCTGCCAACACTTACCTCGGAGGCTATGCACACTGCCTCCGCTGTCATCACCGCGCCATCGCCGGACACCAGGACGTACACTGCATTGAAGGCCGCTCTTCTACAGGCAGCAATGAAACGCCGCATTCAACAAAGGGACCAACTCCTCACTGACAAAAGATTAGCAGACAAAACACCAGCTCAGCTTCTGCGGCATATTCAGTATGTGATGCATACTGCAACTGGCCCAGCCCCCAACGCCACTTATCACACCCCCAGACCCCACTTTTGTCCAGAAATTACGGGCGGCCATGACAAACATTCGGCCTACACCACCACGCCAACCGACAACTCGTGCTACATATGTGCCTCATGAGCTCCACACAACTGAACACGTGTTTGTAAGAGTCGACGCTGTTCGACGCCCTCTACAGTCACCTTACGAAGGACCATTTAAAGTGGTTTCTCGAACACCGAAGTTCTTCACCATTGAACGCCGAGGACAGCGGGTAAACATCTCCATCGACCAGCACACTGTGACGCTGCCCCAGACATCCCTCCAGAGACACATCCGCCGACTACGCAGTTCACTTTTCGACCACAGTTACCAGCAGCACCGCCACCTACGACAACGGACGATCCTGTACGACCTCTCACCCTACAACCCCAGTTACCAGCCGCACCACAACCTGATCCTGCGACGACGGACGATCCTGTGCGACCTCCCACCCTACGACCCCAGTTAGATGACATCAGCGAAGAGGAGGAAGTTAACTTTGATGGTTATGTAACGCGAGCAGGGCGTACAATTCGCCGACCAGCTAAGTTCCTTGATCAAGTATTTTTCCTTTCATCCCCTGGGAGGGGGAGTTCTGTAGCGAGTAGATTATCCCAATAATATACTCGCTTCAAATGCATTGTTAATATTCCTGTCAACCTTTGGAGATGAATGAGGTGAGGCGTTGCCTGGGCAACACGGTGAGGTGTTGCCCGAGCATATAAGCAGCGGTGTAGCGAACATTGGCTAGTCTACTTTCAAGTGTGGTCTAGAGCAGACACTTGCGAGATACTGTACCGACGCTCAGTGCGCTCAACTCACACCAAAGTATCACCGGTGTACTTCTGTATATTCGACCAAATATATATATAGTATCTTAGTGTCTGTGTTTATTTGTCACCATACTTTACGTAACAATAGAACCGTTACAGTACTGATTGGGCGCATTTGATATCACCTAATCACCTTTAGAGGGTAGAAATAGAGCCTAAGCTACTCTATCCTTTTTGAGATGTATTTTATTGTTTCAATAAACGTACTTGAACATGAACACCTAATGCCTCTGTTCACCTAGCGGTAAATAGGTACTCAGGAGTACCTATTTATTTATTTTTTTGCATCCTGGGGAGGCTCAGTAGTTCGCCCTTATGATTGATTGATGAAGATTAAGCCACTCAAAAGGTGGCGTAAGTGGCGGCCCTTTGGAGCCATTAACAGTATCAAGAGCTGATACTGGAGATCTGTGGAGGTGCGACTGCACCCTATAGAGAGGTCGTGACCTCTGGTTCATTATGGGGGGGGGGGCTCAATATATACTTAACAAATATATATATATATATATATATATATATATATATATATATATATATATATATATATATATATATATATATATATATATATATATACACACACTGGCTGCCTATCCCCGACACAATTAATTATTATAATTATTATTATATATCTGTTAATCCCTCAAATTTGCGACCTGCTGAATTTAAACATACGGATAAAATGAATTTCTTCTCATATAATAATATTTTAATTACAAAATATACAGAAGAGCATGACAGAGTTGTTAATTAACTGTTACAGAATATGAATATTAAATAAAGCCACTAATACGAAAAGCGTTTTGGGCATTACTTCAGATAATAGTTAAATTATTTCTACGTTTGATGGTTAGTTTATTTCATTAATTATGCACCCTATACCTATCTTGTGGGGTGTAGTGGAAAGGGTTACAGAGGCACATAATGGGCTCAGGGACTGAACTCCACAATTCATTCAGCTAAACTAGTTACAATCTTGATGAGCTAGTTACACAGTTTAATTTATATTGTTACATTAACAATAGTGGTTCAGTCTGTGAAGGTTACTGTGGTTGTTTCAAATGCCTTATGCAGGTCAATAAATAGACCTATGAGGTACTAATTTTGGTCAAGAACTCTATTTATCAAGTCATGCTTATTAATCAAAGCAACATTGGTGCTTTTTTTGGGTGGGGAGCAGTCTACAGCCGTGACATACGCACCTTGGATCATGCGTATCAGTGTAGCTGTGACAAACATACTTATCTTTCCTCATTCAGCGTATCCTGGATGTTTTGTTCCCGCTCGTATTTCCACTTCCTCTACTCCGTCTTATTCTAACTTTTTCTCCATTCTCAGTTCTCCCAAGTGGTTAGTGAGATGTCAGACGAGAGGCTGTCTAAGTACCCTCGCTCTCCTGTGATCTACTTTAAGGAAATATCTAGTACTTGTGAGTTGTGTGGATATACATCGACTTCACAGCATTATGCCCTTGGCGGGATGGGCCTCTTCGCCTTTATTACTCAACGCTGTTCACCGAGATAACAAGTGACACAAGGATAATAAACGATAAGGGAACTAGGGAACTATCAGGGGGGAAAGCGCCAAGTCATTACGACTATATAGCACTTGGGAAAGGGTCAGGATAAGGATTTGGGATGGGAAAGGGGGAAGGAATGGTGCCCAACCACTTGGACGGTCGGGGATTGAACGCCGACCTGCATGAAGCGAGACCGTCGCTCTACCATCCACTCCAAGTGGCTGGGTAAACGATAAGGGAGAGATATATATTTTTTCACCCTAATAAACAACACAGTTAGTGTAGAACACCGGCATACATAGGCGTCATGACGTCATTGCTGCTTCCTGCCGCTAATGCTATATATTTGTAAGTTTTCTTAAATGTTTTATTATACTCTTTATGTTTTTTTATCCCTGTGTTACTTTTTATTATCCCTGGGAGTTTCAAAACGAAATATTTACGTGAATGAAATATGGGTATACCACTTTTCCACTACCACTCGGCTACCATGTATACGACCATAACTACCATCACCATTACAGGTACTATTGTCACCACAACTACTACCACCATCTCTACTTCTCGATCAACCACTATAATCTCACGAGTTAACTACCAACATCACAGCCTCACTCAACCACCGCCACACAAGCATTCTAATGACTGATATTTTACATATAATAATTCTGTTTTACTAATTAGCATTGTGTATTACTATTTAATATAATCATCTTTTGAGTTGTATATGCGAGAGAGCGAGTGTGTGAAGAGCTGCGTTCATGATAGCCTAATACAACACTGACCAATCTCCTCTAGCCTCGCCAGATGAATTTTGGGGGTACAGTTCCTGAGCCCATCATGTACCTCTATATCCTTTTCCACCACCACCTGCAGGATGGGTACAGGTGCATAATATATTACCTAAACAAAAAACAGACTAGCTTCATTCCCTTCCCATCTCAGAGAGCTCCTAGACATGACGGAGGCTGTGTGCTTCCCTTCCGGCTTGCAGCTCAGAAGGGGAGCAGCCTCCATGGTGTTCACGTCTTCGCTCTTATGGAGCAAGGAGACTGGTGGTGTATATACTGTGGTAGAAGAGAGCTTGAAGTATTTTCTGTATTGCCATAAATCATAAGTAAGTGATACTTAGTTCCCTATTGTGATTTACTTCTCATGTTTCCTACACAGTAAATGTAAATACCTGTCAATAATAAACTTGTATTATTTCTACTTATGTATGATATATTTATATTTGACCCATTTCATTGTGTATAGCGTTTTTTTTATTATATTTGACCTTGCTGTGATGGCATTGTCAATAATTTCCCTCACTTAATAATATACGTAAATTCCCTTCATTTCCATGATATATATATATATATATATATATATATATATATATATATATATATATTGTGTTTCCCTTTATCATATATTTCAATATCTTGGGTGTTGTTACAGCATCTCATTATTACCTTGTTGGTCAGGATGCTGCTGGTATGGATGGTCACTATCAAGCTCTCATTGACCTGCTGCCACTCCTGCAGCCTCATGTACAGCCTCGCCTGCTACCGCTACCACTGCTACTGCTGCTGCTGCTGCACAGTTGTCACACCACACTTGCTGCTTCTGGTTCGTCCCGCGTGTCTCGTCTTGTTTACAGTATTGTAAGCGTTCGACGTTGCATTAATTTTTAATATCTTTCATAGCTGTAGTGTTTGAGTCGCTTTTAAGCTTTACTAATTAGTGATTTAAGTGACTTTATTTAATTTAAGTGATTAGTGATTAGCAACTGATCACTAATTAGTGACTTTACCAATTAAATGATGAGTTTAACTGGCTGTTGGCGTTCACGTGATGGCAGTCTTGCCAGCAATGGGCATTATATCTTGGTTGCTCCTCCATCTTCCTGTTGTTAGTGGGAAGGCACAAGCTTCTTAAGTGTTCAATGATGGTAGAACCATTAACAAGTATATTAAATCATTCGTAATTCTGGTTATTCTTCCTATCTTAAGAGGCTTGGATTCATTACACATACGTACACTTTCCCAGGATGTCTTAACTCCCTGGTACCTATTTACTGTTAGGTGCACAAAGGTATTAGGCGAAAGAAACTTTGCCCATTTATTTCTGCTTCGACTGGAAATCGAATCCAGGTTCAAGGACTGACTTCCGAACGCTGTCCGCTTGGCCATGGGGACCCATAGTTGTATGTGTGCGCAAGAGAGTAACATATGTAGTAGATATGAAATAATTAAGTCAGGAGATAGTACATTAGAGAACCGACAGTATCATAAGTGTAGGTAACAAACAAGGTTGGCCTCAAGATTTTCCAATCAGATTTATTTGCACATAGGATGAGCTTTTGCTTTCTGTTTTAACCATTGTTTTATCCATTTTAGTACAGTATTGTGTTATTTATTGCATGTGCTTGCAATTTCTGTGAGTCATGTGGTACAATATCAAAAGCTGTAGAGAAGTTCTTGTATTGTACACTACTTCTAGTGGAATTCATTTGTGTAAGTAGCTGGTTACACTTTATAAAATGTGAACAGGTTCATTAGGCAGAATTAATTTTATTTTACAAAACTGTGTTGATTTCACAAGGTTATGCAGTGTGAGATGGTGAATGATTTCCTCCCTTAGGATTCTCTCCATGAGCTTGTAGACATATGAGGTTAGGCTGATTGGTTGCTAGTCTTTTGCTGAACTTTTTCAGCCTGTCTTTAAGATGGGATGTCATTTGCATGTTTCCAATCTTGGAGACTTTTCCCTTGATCTAGATACTTGTTGAGTAGCAGTTTTATTGGTACACATAGCTTGTCAGACCACTGTCTACATACAGGAAAACTTCTGTATGATTTTGGATTGAATTGTATCCACACTTAGAGGTTTTGATTCCTTTAATTTATCAATGCTTTTCCTGATTATTTTACATGTAGTGGTGATATCCGTTTACTCATTCTCTTCTCCCACTTCAAACACTTATATTTACTATTTGTGTCTGCAGAATCGAGCTATTAGCTCTTGGACCGCCTTTCTAACCAATCTATTTTTACTTTATTATATGTACTTCATATATTTCTCTTTAACACACACACATCCCCAGGAAGCAGCCTGGGATGCAGGCGGTTTCCTGCATCCCAGGATGCAGGGACCTATTTACTGCTAGGTGAACAAATGCATCAGGATGAAAGAAACTGCCCATTTGTTTCTGCCTTGGCCAGGATTCAAATCTGGGCCCATAGGACTACGACCTCCAAGCGTTGTCCACTTAGCCGTGAGGCCCCATCGACCACCCAAGACATCACATTTGCTAAAAAAAATTAATTTGTTAAAATTAAACAACATCCCATCAACCATACATTTGTGTGGATGTTGGGATGTTGTCTAATCTTTCTAATGTTAACACTGCTGTAAAGCATATATTCAATGTTGGCTGCATTTTTATCATCAGTTAGAATTTGGTTGATTTTGTCTTTAAAGGGTCCTACTGAGTCTGTCCTGCTTTTACTCCTTGTATAAGCATAAGAGGACTTCAAATCTTTTTTTTTATATTTTGAGCCAGCTTTCTTTCATAGCTTCTTTTAGTAAATGTGATGTCTTGGGTGGCTGAATTTAATGTCTGTTATATATCTCATTTGTGATTCTGCGTGGACTGATATCTCCTCCACAGACTAAACTTAGTTGTTCCAGCTCATTTTATTCTTTTGTCATCCATTTATTTCATTTTGTTTCTTTTTGGTAAACATTTTTCTACAGTTTCAGTAATGCCCTTTGTGAAGTTTTCTCATGATGCTTCAGTGTCTATCTCCTATTAAATTCCTCCAGGAGATACTTTGCAAGTCATCCTTCATTCTTTGGTAGTCTCCTTGAAAGTAGTCAAAGAAACCTCATCCTTGACCTTTGTGAGTTTCTATAATTATATTTCATCCCAAGATACAATGGTCACATGAAGAGGTCATCAATGGACGCACAAATCCTACCTCAATTTGATGGATCCTCCTCTCGGATACTAGCACAAGATGCAGTTTACTTGGATGGGCTCTTGTCATATGTTGTATGAGAAAGGAGTTCCACACCAGGTCAAGAGATTGCCATCCAGTGGCAACAATTCAGTTCAAAATTCTTCCATTTGTGACATTGTCACCAAATTTATTATATCATGGTGAAAATATCCTATTATGTGCTTGGTCTTAGCTGCTTCCTTATCACATTCTTCAGGTCTGTACTTTACTGTGCCAGTGCCGTGTCTGCTCTGCAGCATACTCCCACTATCAGTTTACTATCGTTTTGAGCTATTACATTGCAGATTCTAAGCATGCCATGTTGTTTAATTCCTCATTTCTAGCTGCAGTGAAGTCCTCTTTTTATGTATAGTGTTAACACTTTCTGCTCTTCTTGGTGTCCTTTCTGACAGGTGGGTAGTACTCTGAAAGATAAAAGACCCCTTTCAACGACAGTAATCTTCTCATTGCCATGTTTCGATGATCATTGTTGGGATTCTTAATCTCTATATATGTAGGCAATATCTGAAATTTATTTACTTGGCTTCTGGCATTTTTGTAACAATTTAAACTTCATATTTTTCCTATGGGGGTGAGAGATTGGTTCTGCATTCTGTACTGTAATTCTGTAAATTGTCCCTTTTGGTTTTGTGCTTTCTTTTATGCTTGACTTACTGAGTAGAGGGCTTTGTCCTCTCCTAACTTGATCACTTTAACTTTAGCTCTGAATTTATTTTGAGGTACGATTCTTAACTTTTTTTAGTTTTTGCCATTTTATTAAGGTCTGGTGAATGTGAATATTTTTTTTTCCAGGACACATATCCCTCTGTTGAGGGATATATTTCCCCACAATCTAACTGAAGCAACTAAAAGTAACTATAAAAATATCCCCAGCCTGGAAGTGTATTTAGTGCACTCTGTGGCACACAATCACACTTCAGGAATCTGTACACCAGTTTATTGACAGTTGAGAGGTGGGACCAAAGAGCTGAAGCTCAACCCCGGGGAGTACAATGGTAAACAATATAGGATCTAGAATTTCTTGCTTATTTTTTCCTGCATTGCTTTTATGTTTTCAAATTGCCATGACAATTATGCCACAGAAGGGTTATGCAAGGAAATATAAATACCTTTTTCTTGCAAATTTGTATTATAATCTACCAAAAAATCAACTACAAAAAACCTAATAAACAGTAAGGTTTTCTGAAACTTGGTCCCAGACATTCACAAAAAGTTTCATTTGAGAAATGCAAACAGTGAACAGTAGAAAAATAGCTTAAACTAGGGTTGTGCTCTGTACATTTTGGCACCTGGGATGGGTGGAGATACAGAAAGTAATCTTGTACTCTAGAACAAATGTGAAGTTAGTTCAAATAGTATGAGGCACAAGTGTGATTAAAGCTTGACATATATATAAAGAACAGAATTGTCCGCCAGAAATAGTGATCTCCACCACATATCCCACACACTTAAAACAATTATTTTTTTTTACACGTTTCCAAATTGAATTGGCCACTTGATTGATGAAGGGATTCTCAGCAATTTAATTTAGGTCATAATATAATTTTTCAATTTATTTACTATTTTAGAGTACTGTAATTTGCATTGTTTCTGTATTATGCTTCACTCAAGAATCCCTTCCTGATAAATTTGGATAAAAAAAAAATTAAGGCACTTTTCAGTGGGTTGGTTTTTGACAATTCTGCAATGGATGTCTCTTAATCCTCTTAACATTTTAATTATTTGGGAGTAGCCCATAATTAACAATTATTCCCCAGTTCACAATAAGTACATTTTCTTTTTTTTTTCTTTTTGACATACCGTAATTTCAAAAGTGTCAAAGAGGACATACACCCGAACTTTGTAAAACATCCATGGAAGCGCAGGCTCAGTCATGGGGAGGTTAATATATCTTAACAATGAAACATTTTGTACTATGTGGGGTGGTTTTTCAACAACTGCCAGTTAAACCAATTTCAACATTGTTTAAGCCCCAAACTCCCCACTGGTAAATTGTCAGGTGCTTGTCCGCAGTTGACCCTTAACACTAGAAGAACAAACACAGGTCAGAGTTATGTAACAGTTCTGTGGGCTTACCAGATTAACAAATATAAATAAATAAATTAAAGTGTCAAGAACATTCTTCCTACAGCTAGGACATTGGTTTTTCAAATCTGTAAAACTACAGAATTTAGTTTTAACTTCCAGCACCATTAAAAAATTGTGACTAAACATTAAATATGGCTGGATTCTTTGCATTGCAACATTTCATTAACCATGCTCGGCAGCTATTCCTTTAGTTCAGTGTTTCACACCAATAACTAAATTATTTTTGGAACATTTTTTGTTCTTTTGTTGATTGTGTTTGATAAGATAGTCTTCCCATGCAGATAATTCATGACCCAGCTAAGGAAGACTTGTCGAACACAAATATTTACAGTAGTAGTAAATTACAGTACTACTACTATCATTATTCACCACAATATGGTGTACATGAATATTTTAGAAATTCAAAAAGTATGAGAAACTGGGGACAGAGAAACTAATATACGTAACAAGTAAAGGGAGACACAATACAAATAATTTAAATAAAATACATAAATAGTAAAGACTACTTGGTCCCCTAAATTACACTGAGATCTGTAGTCACTTTGTAAAGTGTTACAAATGCAATGGAATTTCACAGAATGATGGCAAAAGTCGGAGTTAACAGCTAGTTATTTCACCCACACAAGCAACTCTGGCCGAACTGATGGGAGACAGATTACTGCTGAAAAATTGCACAAATCAGCCAGTTCCCAAACACAGAGCTGGCACACCTGTGAGCATTACTAACATCATCTGCTGCTCACCAGTTGCATGCAAGTTACTCTAAAAGAACAGAATTAGATGAAGTTTGTGAGGTAAAATGACAGCACCATGCCACTGTAGAGGCTGTTGAGATTACCCACAGGAAAAATAAAGAAATCTGTGGAGCAACTTTGCAAGTCCATCAATACTGGTCTGACAGGAGCAAGAAATCTAATTATTTCAGTTCACATGAGAAATAACACCTTAAATTATTTTGGCAAATCATAAAAAAAAGAAATCTCATGTTTAAAAAATACAAATTGTTCTTTCATATTGGTTTTATTGTAATTTATTACTTGGTCCTGCTGACCAGTTTTGGGGGACAGACAGGCCCGACTCCACCTTCACGGGGACACTGCCCCTCCTAACACCCACATACCATGAGGCCATCAATGCCAAAGGAGCATCTAGACTTTGAATGCCTATTTGGGAGTCTAACATTGGTGCTCCCAAATTTAAATTTTTATTGACAATGGTGCTCCCAAATTCAGACTTGTACTTGGGCAAATCAAAGAGTCGTGATGTCCATGAAGTTAATGTTTCCTTAGTCTGATGGGTGTTCTTGAAGGAGGCCGCCTATGACCTACACTAAGCTACGTGTATACTGTTAATATATACACTATAGAGCTAGACGTCCCTTACCAAGCTCTATATGCTCTGCCTGCTCACATTTAACCAATTTCATCAGGAGAAGAGCTTTACTGATTAATAATGAATTAAAAGAAATGGAAAGTAACAGTGAAAATTTGTACTATCAGATTTTCAAGACATTCAGAGGTAAATATTGAAATGGAACAACAATGATTTGGCATTGCCAATTTAAGGCTTTGTATATTCCACCAAAATAATATTCATGTGGCCTGCTAACACCACAAATTTTATTCATGGAAAGAAAAATCTATGAAATCATATCATATACAGTATGATAATTATATAATTATCATACTGTATATGACTAACTAAAATACCCTAAACAATTTGTCAAATTAAAAAATATAAAATTTACTAAATAGTAGTTAAATTCAAAATTTAATCATAATAAAATTTAAATACTGTATATCACGACCTCTAATTTTCAATATGAATTGTGAATTTAATTTTTCCTTTAATTAGCAGTAGATAATTTTGTGGGAGGATGGGGTCATGGTGGTTGTGTCTTGAAACATGGATGTTGTATTAGTTCCTTGGCTGGTGGTCTGTTTTCACTCTTGATCTCTAGACAGCGGAGAGCCAAGTCCCGCGTACTGGCTGAGAGTGTTTCAGGTACTGTGGGGGGTCCGTTGCTTGTAGCAATCTAGAATTAAAAGTTGAAACATTGTAATCTTAGGGGTTTTGAAACCTGCATTATGTAACACAACAAAAGAGGGATCGCTCAATTATTTCAAGCGTAGAGGTCGGACATATACCAGTATACAGGTATATGAGTGAGTTTAGGCAAATAAATTGGCCTCATATTGGCCAATAAGTTTCTGCAGTTTGCTTTATTCTTATCTTCTTATGCCTGTGAGATACCTGTGAGGTTCTTATTTTCATACCAGCAGCCTGTGTATGTCCTCCTGTGGTACCATGCAACCCTCATAGGTCAGTCATTAATTACCCCTTCTTATTAACTTTGCTTAACATCACCTTTAAACACTTTCATGAACTTTCCATCAGGCTATTTACATAACTACGTAAATCAGTGACCCAAGTGCCACAACCTGTGGGAGCCTGCTGACCATTTCTCTCTACTGTATGTAGAAATGGGGATTGAGTGTGAACAAATTGTAAGCGACAAGGATGGCTGGAAGTGGATTGTAAGAAGGGAGTGAATAAATGTATCTGTATTATATATGACAATTCACGAGAAACACTGTACTCGTGGTCTTGTGGTGGGGTAAAATATTCTTAAATGCTATAACACAGCCTTGTCTTAAAAAGTCCTTAAAAAATTACCTTGTACATGAGCTTCAACTGATTGGAAACATGATCAGCTCCCCAAGGTGGCTTGGTGGTAGCCATCTCTATAACACAGCAGCCCACACTCCAAACATCGCAGGAACGACCATAATCTTCTCCACGCAAGACCTCAGGAGCCATAAAGGCTATTGTGCCAAGCAGTTGCCCTTGAAATTCTCCTGTAACGGTTGACTTGCTTGCCATTCGAGCTGCTGTCCCAAAGTCTCCAATTCTTAACCACTGGCCGGTACTGTCTACCAATAGGTTAGCACCTGGATGGAAAGAAGAAAATGTCTAGAATTACAGTACATCAAGTACATCATATTAATTATTCAAACATTATAACAAAATACATCAAGGCGACTAGTAACCTCATTTGCCAAAGGCCAGCCTTTGTGTGGCAGCCACATCACTACCCTGGGGTAGTGTGCCCTCAGATTCACCATCACAATTTCCCTCAACTGTGTTGTTATACTTCTTATCTTCTATTCTCTGACATGTATACACTTGCTGATGCAATTCTACTTTATTCCACATATTCATGTTTCTTGCCCAGCAGGAATAAGATGCTCAATATTAAATCAACATAATATAATTGGTAAACCACTTTCATCAACAGTAATGGCCTAGATTTGCCTGGAGGAAATGAAATCAAGTGGTATCTGCATCTCTTACACTGTATAAGCAACCCATCTTCAGGCCAGACTCATTAATTAAAGCTGTTCTCATCCCCCAAGATGCATTCATCAATTTTAACATAGTGTATTAAATAAGTTTCTTATTTATATACAGTACCAATATTATTATATATTAAATCTCTGTGTATAGTAAAATGTAGGTTAGGTTAGGTGTTTAGGATCGGTTGGTGATTATTTATATTTCAAATACGTGGGTGAAGTATTTACAGTGGTGCAATTCAAACAGAGGGCATCATCATTGTTGAAGACATCTCCAAACGTCATCAGTTGTGAGCCATTATCTTGAGGTGATTTTGGGGCTTTAGTGTCCCTGCAGCCCGGTCCTCGACCAGGCCTCCTCCCCCAGGAAGCAGCCCGTGACAGCTGACTAACTCCCAGGTACCTATTTACTGCTAGGTAACAGGGTGAAAGAAACTCTGCCCATCGTTTCTCACCGGCGCCCGGGATTGAACCCAAGACCACAGGATCACGCGTCCAGCATTCTGTCCGCTCAGCCACCGGCAAACATTTACCATGTGTAAATCTTTTACATTCATAAACAAGAAGTTTGGCAGTTTGATTAACAAGTATTTTGGCTTTGTTTATGCGGACAGGGTAGTGTAAGAGTCAAAGGAGGCAGGCTCCACATGCAGAAAGCAGCAGATGAGGTTATCTCACTCACATTTGACTTTTCATTCTAAAGGATATCTGATCAACTGGGCTGTGATTCACATGTTAGACTACAACCAGCACCATTAAGCAGCCTGGTTGACCAGACCACCAGCTAGGAGGTCTAGTCAGAGACTGGGCCATGAAAACATTGGTCATTGAACCACCTTAATGTATAGCCAAACAATCATATAGAATTCTGTTAAAACATTTTGAGTGGTCCTTTAAAATGTTTATATCATATAAAAGCATCTGAAATGTCTAGAGAAATTTAGGTGAGGAAAGAAACTGGTTATAAGGAAAATAAGTAACTATAATAGACACCAAACTGGGAAGACTATTTAGCACCATACATGTCATGGGATATGCAAAAAGTATTAACTATCACTCTGCATGCCAATACTATGAGGAAAAATGACATAAGATGAGAAATACCAAAGGTATCAGATTCACCAAAGATCTTACCAAGAGAAATTAATTTCAAAAGGACACTGGAAGGTCCTTTATCTTTGGCACCCCAGGAAAACAAGGTGCCAAAAATAAAGAGAAATACAGTAGATAACAAAATATTTAACATCCCATGTTAAATATTTCTCCATGAAACTGAAGATCTGACTCCTGATCACTCTCTCAAATACTTTTATTACGTGGGATGTTAGTGCAACTGGCCTATAATTCTTAGCCAATTCTTTGCTCCCTCCCTTGTGTAGAGGGGATATATCTGCTGATTTAAGTGCATCTGGTATATCCTCCTCTACATTAGAAAGTCAACATAAATAGGTTTGTAGATTTCTGAAAGTTGAAGTTTTTTTTATAAGTATATTTTAATTGTATAAATAAAGTAAAAGTCCATTAATTGCAAACAGTACATAAATATTCTTGCATTAATTAAAGAGGCAAAATTCGAAAATGGTGTTTTCTCCTTATAGTTCCCTTCCCTTCCTTTCCTTTCTCATGCATAAAACTGAACTTGATTTGTGTTTTGCTGTTAAATATCAATGCCCAAAAATATGATAAGAAAAGGGTGTACAGATACCGGAGTTCAGTCCGGAGTTCAAAGCTTGTCAGATTAAGGGGAGCATAGGAAGCATGTGCCCTAGGCCCCAAGGCTGCTGTGGATAAAATGATATGTACTTAAATATGTCAGGTATAGATCTAAAATGAATACTCAGCCTATTATTGCTACAATATAATAAATGTACACATAAAATAATGCATAAGGATAACCTTTAAGGTTATGGATCTATAATTATTCTCAACTCTCTTTAGTTATCTCTATAAAACCTCAAAATACTGAACAATTTGGAGAATGTCAATCCAGACAATTTCTTCAAAAGGTTAGATGTAACACGAACGAGGAGCAACGGTTTCAAGCTCAACAAGCCACAATGTAGGACAGAAAACAGGAGATGCTTTTTCACGCATAGGGTTGATGTAAAGTAAACCCGTGGAACAGCCTACCCGACGAAGCTGGGTTTTAAAATACAGCTGGAAAAGATCATCAGGGCAAATGGGGGGACCTTTGACAAGCCGCCGGGTTCCTGTCTTCATCGAGGCTACTAGTATTAGTGGCCCTCAGGTAAATTCAGGTAAATTCAACATTAGCTGTAAATTATACTAGTTGTAGCCAGCTGTAACTTGTGCAAGAAGGAAAAAATGTGGATAGTGAGGAGTTAGA
The DNA here is from genome assembly GCF_040958095.1 of Procambarus clarkii. NCBI lineage: Eukaryota > Metazoa > Arthropoda > Malacostraca > Decapoda > Cambaridae > Procambarus > Procambarus clarkii. Next base: position 18,689,106 of record NC_091219.1, read on the forward strand.
AATAACATGTGGAGCCACATCCACATGTGCACAAATGTACAGAAATATTGTGTGTACACATACTTGCACATAAATGACTGCCTTAAAAATGTACTAATGACAGATTTGCTGTGTACACAGTTATTTGCAATCATTTCCAGTTTGTAATAAGCTTTCACAAAATGATGGACGATGAAATAAAAAAAGGAGGCTGCCAAATCACCTGTGCATTAGCCACAAGCTCTATGCAAAGAACGACATCTTCAAGAAATGATAACAATGCACTTAATGTGAGGGCAATCCACCATTGCCTACCAGGAAATACCTAATGAAAAATAATGCAAGCCATTTAGCATTCCATTTACCAGGAATACACATAGGACAAAGCTATAAGATTTACCCTTTACTGTGGATGTTGTACCTATTCATTATATTTTACTTCATAAAATTTCAATTTTATTTTAAGAACTGATTGCAATTACAGTATTTACCTTTAAGGTCACGGTGCAAGATTTTGTTGTCGTGAAGGTATGCCAATCCGGCCAGCACTTGTTTGGTGTACTTCAAGATGACATGTTCTGAAAAAGTGCCATACTTGTCCAGCATAGTGGCTACTGACCCCCCGGCCATCCATTCAGTGAAAACGGAAAATGATGTTGAATGTCTGGAGGCACCTAAAAGCCTCACAATATTGGTATGACGCAAACGAGACATAATGAGGATTTCTTCTTCCGCCGATGCTTCCACTCTCTCTTGCTCCTCCTCATTGTTCCGACAGAATGAGACCTGCTTGACAGCCATCAGCGTGCCAGTCCGCACATCTCGAGCTTGATAACATGAAGAGAATGCCCCTGTGCCCAGCAATGGTCCTCGCACCCAGTCCCTTCCCTCCTCATACTGTCCACCCTCCACATTCTGAAAGCACTTCGTAGAGTTAGTAAAATACTACTGTGTGTTTAAAAATTTGCTTTAGTATTAAATAATAAACGTGTTCATCAAAAACCAAACAAATATCTAGATAATCCTACTATAGTTAAAGTTTATTCATATTGCACAAGAGACACATTAAATGCATCTATTCTCAGCAAACTAAAATAACTGTTCATAGAACATATCAACCATAATATTCAATCAATAATATGAGTACAAGAAAATGAAATAGAAGGTGTATGCTCAAACCTGTTCATAAGGGTGTAAGACTTCGTCGAGGTGGGCTGGAAGAAGGTCAAGTCCCGGTATGACTGGTAGGGGAGCTTCGTGTCTCGACCATGGGTCTAGGGTGTTTTGTGCATCACAGTTACTCTCAGAAAGTGGTGGAGTCATCTCTCTAACCGGTGTGCAGTGTGGAACAGTGGGTGTAGCAGGAGAACTCACTACATCTCTGAAGGAGAACTGTGGTGGTGCTACAGATCCTACAGGTGTCTGAGGAGAAACATCTAGAGCATCACCGTGGCTTTGGGAAAGTCCACCTTTGCTGAGAACACCCCCCATTTTCATGGGACTCCATCTGTGATGCCGTTGTATAGGTGATACTAGTAGATTTGGTACAATGAAAGGGACATCATTTTTTGGCCTTGTTTTGTGATAAAGACGTAATTTTGCTTGTTTTTCTCTAAATTTTGCTTCAAAACAGTCTAATGGCAGGTTAGTTGGCCTGGGTGGGGAAGACGTAGGTCCTGCAGCACTCTTATTTGTTCGTTCTGTGTCTTTTTTAAGAGTTGCTGTGATTATAGGCTGACGTGCAGGTGATTGTGAGGAAGATCTTAAAGCCGATAACATTCTTGATGGTGAATGAGAAACAGAGCGCACAAGTCGTGGACCAGCAGTATCACCAAGATCCCATGTACTTAACTTTCCCTCTAAACGTGCAAGCGTGGCTTTACGATCACTATGTTGGCCTTGCATGGAACGCAGTCGACGTTTCAGACGCATCTGTAATGATACATCTAGCTTTGAAAGCATGTCACAAACTTGGTGGAATACTGCTGGTTCAGCTGCAGCAAACCTTGCTCCACATATATATACACGGCGTGCTAACTTGCCAACAGTTGCATGGCTACTTCCTAAAGCCTTAAAGGCAAACTCCACTACAGTCATTAAACGATCATAGTTTTGGAGTTTATATCCAGACTCTGTAGGCTGAAGTGGCACATACTGCAATTGGAATTCTGATGGGAACTCATCAACGAGGCGATCGAGAACACAAAGGCGTCCAAGGAGCCACTGCCATGGAGCTTCTGAAGGTGGGGTGTCCTCCAAGATACAAGAGAGAATAAAAGAAATGCCTCCAAGACCAGGGGTGGAAGTTGACACCTGAGTAGCTAATGCCAGTTCACCATCTTGACCACGACACAGCTCCAATATACAATCCACACTGATCTGTGATGTACGTCTGTTCCCATCTGCGCATTTCAGAAGTAATGTGTGGACAAGTGGACGGAATAACTCTTGTAGAGCCGTCACTTGACTTGCAGATGAAGGACTAAGGTGGGATAACAACTCTCTCAAACATCGCAAACATGCCAGGTACACTTTGTAAACAGGATCGTTCGCCACCTGGGCGAGAATATTAGCACAACAGTGGATAACTTGCCGTCTTTTCTCATCAGCTGTCATTAGTCTGTCCAAGAGTAACACTTTAAGTACCTGTAAAGAAATAAATGTACAACTGTACTTTTAATTCAAAACAAGTTAAATGAATCTACTTTTAATATGCCTTCCATTAGTTAGTTATACAGTATATGATGGGAATCAATTATCCCATCTTTTACAATCAATATTAAATGTTGTAAGGCATGAAATGATAAAAATCCTGAGATAATATAATATTTAATACTGCAAAAACAATGTCACTGTTGCATCCTAGTGCTGTATACAAATAGAACTGGAGCTTTCCTTGTAAAGGAAAGCCTTGTTCCTTGTTCCTGCTGTCTAGTATATCCTGAAAGGTATACTAGACAGCAGGAACATATTTCATTCTGGTGTTTACCTCGTGCGCAAGTCTCCTGAGACCAGTTTCTCTTACTGCCCAATCACGTGAGAAAAGACACGAGACAAGTTCTTTGCCGAAGACATGAACCCAACCAGCAGCCGTAGACTCGTGTTCTGCAGGTATTGGCTCACTTCTGGGTAGTGGCACTGGTTCCTCAGAGGCACTCACTACAATGGCTGCTGACACCTCCCCTATTGCACAAGAGAATGCAACATTTATGAAAAGGGAAAATTCTGAATAAATTTATGATTAAAAAAAATGTTTTTGTAGTTGAAGAGATAAGTAGTTGAGGAAAATAATTACTTTAGATCTTAATCATTAGTATTGAGTTTTAATTACATAATTAGTAATGAGTTTTAATTACATGATAAAATATATTTACTTACATTTTTTATAAATTATATGAAATTACAGTGCAAATTGATTCACATCACACGAAGAACATCATGTGAAGCCATTCTCACCTCTAACAGTTGGTGGGTAGATTGAGCCTCCTGCAGGTGAGGAGTACGCAGAGTCTGTGTATGGTGATTGGGTATGTGGGTAAGCTGATAAGGAACGTGACATTAATCCAGATCCGGTTGGACTCTGGCGATCACTGATGCAAACTCCTGAAAAAGCACAAATATGCATTTACTGTACAGCTACAAGCATGTACATTTTGAAATCAATTTCCAGTTTGAGTATACGTACAGAGTTTAGATTTCAGTACATGTACTGAATTACTATTGGAGTATATTTACTCTTGGTAAATTAATCAGAAAATACTAACCTGAGAAACTGGCACTCATCAATGGGTAGGCATAGTCTGGTGCCAGGGGTTGCGGCCAGGCAGCTGGAGGCGAGGTAGAAGTGTGTGGGCGGGTTACAGATATGCTCCCTGGAGTAGGTGTGAGGCGTGGGTGGTGCTTGAGCGGCCAGGGTGCCCTACAGAGAGGGCAAAGGAGAGGCTGACCCTGGGCACTTCGGTGAGCAGCCCAGACAGCCATGCAGTGGTGATGCAGCAGGTTACGGCACCCAGCCTCACACACGACCAGGCTCTCCCCCTCCACCATACACATCAGGCAGATGGGACACTGGGAGTCATCATCACTGCAAACACCACATACCAAATATCATATACAGCTTGTGAATACTGTTTCAAATTAAGAGCATAAGAAAAAATGAAACTGTATAAGGCCTATTGGCCCACACACGGCGGCTCCCATTTATATCCACCTAAACTCGTTAATAAAACGTAAGAACAATTAAATTATTAAAATTAGATGAATAATCTAATCTGTAAAAATAAAAGGACTATAACTAAATATTCTAATACCAAGTCTGCATTTTGTGTTCCTCCTCCACTAGTGACATTCAAGTCATGGAATGTGTTAAACAGCACACTGAATATACACCATCTTCTTAACGTCTTTCCATTTAATAAAAAATTTGAAGTGCATGAGTTTTAAAATTACATGAATGAACCCTTGTCATTGGAACTCTACCCAACCAAGGCATTGAACTTTGCTCCTTAATTTGGCACATCTACCACATTACCCTGTTCCATGGCAACCAACATACATAAATACACCTACAATATCTATACTGTACCTCCAACTCCTTATTCCCTCTGAGAACTACATACATAAAATCATTGCTCAACAGTTCACTGTACTATCTTTATACACCATTTAAATCTAACAAAGACAACACTCATTCCCTAAGAATTAAAAATCCTGGTTTAGCAATCACATAAGTGATGGTACTATCACTTGCTTACAGTAGGAGGTATGAATGTTTTGGAAGAACCACTTATCTTTGCCACGCTTTGGAAGCACAGGGGAATTTATGTGCTTTGGAATTTCTTTCACCAACAAGGCCAACTACAAACGACAATGAGGTTAGTTATCTTGAGATGATTTTGGGGCTTAGCGTCCCCGCGGCCCGGTCCTTGACCATGCCTCCTTTTTGTTACACATCTCCAGGAAGCAGCCCGTAGTAGCTGTCTAACTCCCAGGTACCTATTTACTGCTAGGTGAACAGGGTGAAAGAATCTGCCCATTTGTTTCTGCCTTCACCGGGGAGCGAACCCGGAACCTCAAAACTACGAATCCCGAGTGCTGTTCACTCAGGCCCCTTAATGGGGCTTGAGTGGGTTTTTGAGGTACAGTAATGAGGCCAAAGAAACAAACTCATTGGGAAGAGGTACAAATAAGTATTACTTCTCTCCTGTACTCTTCCATAGGTGAATGATCGGCAATCTCATTGGCATCATTTATTCAGCTTGCAAAATTCTAGTGCAATATGTCCAAAAGCTTTCTCTCACATCCATGTATGTCCTAATTGTGTGTTGAATATGGTAACTAACTTTTACAAAGTTTGCAATTACACCAAAGTTAACAACAAAACATAAAATACTTCACATAAAGTACAAATATTATACTTGTCAACTACTAGAAAAAACAAAAGCTAGAAACATGGTAATTAAGAGAATGTATCATAATCCAACAACTTGTGCCTGATAAATATACAGTACTATGATACAATACAGTATAATACAGTACATCTGGCTTCCGGTACACACAAGAATGTGTATGTCACAGTACATCTGGCTTCCGGTACACACAAGAATGTGTATGTCACAGTACAGCTGGCTTCTGGTACACACAAGAATGTGTATGTCACAGTACAGCTGGCTTTCGGTACACACAAGAATGTGTATGTCACAGTACATCTGGCTTCTGGTACACACAAGAATGTGTATGTCACAGTACATCTGGCTTCTGGTACACACAAGAATGTGTATGTCACAGTACATCTGGCTTCTGGTACACACAAGAATGTGTATGTCAGAGTACATCTGGCTTCTGGTACACACAAGAATGTGTATGTCAGAGTACATCTGGCTTCCGGTACACACAAGAATGTGTATGTCAGAGTACATCTGGCTTCTGGTACACATAAGAATGTGTATGTCACAGTACATCTGGCTTCTGGTACACACAGGAATGTGTATGTCACAGTACATCTGGCTTCTGGTACACATAAGAATGTGTATATCACAGTACATCTGGCTTCTGGTACACACAAGAATGTGTATGTCACAGTACATCTGGCTTCTGGTACACATAAGAATGTGTATGTCACAGTACAGCTGGCTTCCAAGATGTACCACAATACACATTATACAATTCTGCTTTTGATGGGTTTGCAACACCTGTATATATTATTTTATTTGTGTGCACTTACATTACATACTGTGCTACAAAACACTGAATTGTTATTTTATGAACAAATTAACAAGAAATTTCAAAATATATGGGTCAGTATGAATCTGTTTAAGCTAGAGCAGGCAGGCAAGCAGCCTGGTTGTCTGTATGTCTGTATCTGTATGTTTGTGTCTGTCTGTCTGTCTGTGGAGGGAGGAGGCATGTGTATGCATATCTGGGTGTAATTACTTAAGTGTAATTACCAAAGTGTAGTTACAGGACGAGAGCTACGCTCATGGTGTCCCGTCTTCCCAACACTCTTTGTCATATAAAATTTTCAAACTACTGACGGTTTTAGCCTCCAGCACCTCACTTAACTTGCTCCAACTATCTAACACTCTGTTTGCGAAAGTGAATTTTCTTATATTTCTTCAGCAGCTTTGTTTAGTTAATTTAAATCTATGACCTCTTGTTCATGAAATTCCAGGTCTTCAAATTCTAATTGATAGGGAAGAATTCCCGAGACCTGTAACTTCAAGAACAAGAGGTTATAGATTTAAACTAACTAAACAAAGCTGTCGAAGAAATATAAGAAAATTCCCTTTCGAAAACAGAGTGGTAAATGGTTGGAACAAGTTAAGTGAGAGGGAGGTGGAGACCAAAACAATCAGTAGTTTGAAAGTGCTACATGACAAAGAGTGCTGGGAAGACAGGACACCACGAGTATAGCTCTCATCCTTTTACTACACTTAGGTAATTACAAATAGGTAATTTACATAATCTCATGCCTCAAAATCCACACAATCTAACTATTGAAGATTTTGAAGATCAACATGCCTGCTGTATATCATTCACAGAATTATTTGCTTCAATCCATTGTAATCTCTCTAGTTTTTCCAGCAATTTTACCAAGATACTGGTTATGAAAGCCAGCTTGTAAACGAGTTTAACCCTTAAATGGCTCAGTTAATTAAAAAGTCCTATATTGTAGTACAAATGCTTATCTGGAGAGGGTTCTGCAAGTTCTACTCCCTAAACCCGGTTTGGGGCCGTGCATGACTTGTGATAACTTGGTCCAACATGTTGTTGCTTGGATTGACCTGCAGGTCCACATATCCACAACTAAGGCTTGCTGGGAGAATATTGAATAGCCACGGACCTCTAATGCTCATACAGCGTTCTCTGTGCATATGGCTCCTCTACTTCTCACTGTTTCTATTCTGCATTTCCTTCATTATCAATTGCTCCAGTATGTTATTATTTTACTGTGCAAATTTGTGACCTGGCCTTCCAATATCTTCCATGTACAGAATATGTAAAAAATGTAAAAATATATCACATTTGTCTATTTGAGCACAGGAGGTAATTGCAGATAGCCATTATACTGTAGCCATTTTATGTTTACGGGGTCGTCCATATGTCCCCTTTCATAAATGGGAACAATGTTAGCCTGCTTCCATCCCTATGCAAGCATGCCTTCCTGGAGAAATGCCATGAATATGTGCTATAATAGACAGCTTGGTACACTGCTACTCCCATGGAGAAATGCCATCCAGATAAACTGCTCTGTGTCTTCCAAAGTACACTAAAAGCCTTTTTACCTCTTCCCTACATCAGAAACTACAGAGGAGTGAGATCTAACTCTTTATGTACTGCCTTCTACCCTTATATATCTGGAACACTTTCTATGTCTTTTGACATTCAACTTGTCATATTTTTTCTTTAAATGTTGTTTTTTATTGAAAATATTTGTTGACATAACGAAGCACTGAGGTGCTGAGGTTGTCTACTTCAGCAGCCACAGTTATACTAAGTCTGGCTCTATTGCTGTTGTTGCATCTAGTGCCTCTGTTTTTTTTTTTCTAGCCCTTCTACAATGACTACTATGTCACTTGGTGTGTCTTTTGGCCACCACATCATTTTGCAACCTAGGTCTCCACACTGGTTCTTTTGTGAAGATCTCGTAAAATCTTTTATTGAGTTCTTTACACTCATCCATATCATTTTCTGTGAGACTTTACCTTTGCTTCCTCAACATGATCGCATTGTCTCTTATTGAACACTCTTTGTAGTGTTATTAAACAATCTTGGTTGGTTGTAAGCTTTAGCTTCATTGCCTTTTTTAAACTCTTTCTCAGCTTCCTTCCTAATTCAGGTGTTCTTATTTCTGGCTCTCTTTAGTGTCTCTATTGTCAACTCTCAATTTCTCTGTACTTTTCTGTGCTCTTTTGGTCTTTTCTCTCTGTTTCCTGACATGCCTATTGAACAATGGGTTTACTCTGCTTTTCTCATTTGCATTCTTCTTGAGTGGGATGAACTGCTCCATGGCATCTGCACACATGTCTAGGCTATGGTGCATGTTCCTCTGTTCCTTGTCCCTTGCATATGGTTGTACAAGCAGAGATTTAGTGATGGAGTTGGCCTAGTCTGTGTCATAAGTGTTCCACCTCTCTGTGTAACATAAATTACCAGTCATTTCCATTGGGTAAAGGGCTAAGCAGTTTTCTTTGACCACCATTTGCAATTGTTTACTGTTTACCTGTGATCAATTTTGAGAGTTATCCTACTCTTGCAACCTGGTCCGAGGCCTAAGGCCAGGCTTTGGTCTTAATGTGGAGGATTCACCATAGGTATTCCTAAGCACACACCTTAAACCACTGATGTACTGAACTGCAGCAGCTGCTCATCTACATCTCCTTCGGTCAAATGGAATCAGTTGGTCAGAGGCGAAAGTTTCTAGCTCTAGGATACTTTATGATTGTCGGTTGCAGCATGATTGTAAGGTACCTAAGTTACTATAATGTGTTACTATCAGGAATGCCTAATAAATACAGATATCAACTTTCTGAGGTAAAGTGCAATAAAATAAAATAAAAAGATGACTTCATAAAGATCAAGTCCTCAAATATAAAACGTGGTTGACTCGTACAAAATATACGCGATCTGTCAGGCTGCAATGCCTATGTTGGACTGTGAGCTGCCAGCATCAAAAGCCTAGCCTATCTGATGAAGCCGGCAACCAAGAGGCCAGATTAGTAGTGGAGGCAATGAGGTATACTGGAGGCAGAATAATTAAATGCATCATTTAAAAAGGCACAGCACTATATTATGATATTTACCCATTTGTTGGATCGGGATGAGATGAAGGTGGACCAGTAGGGGTTGAAGGGCTTGACCGTCCACCTTTACCTCCAGCAGGTAATTCTCCAACTGACCCACTTGCCCCACTTTGACGGCGCCCCCTTGCTCTAACTGCCTTCTTCAGCCTCTCCTCATATGCCCCCATCAGCTGCTCGACCTGGCCAATGAAAAAGACAAAAACATTCAAATTATTTATGCAATAATTCTTAATAATCTAATAATCTAATATATATGTACTCCATAATAAATTATAGTTTTATTGGGCAATGTTCTGAAAAGGACAACCAGATCTTTATGTAAAATATGATAGGACATACAAAGCTGAGTAAGATTCAAGACATCATTTGTTATTATGTGTGAAATATATTAATACAATTAAGTTTAATTCAATATGTAAAATACAAATTCAATAGTAGGAGTTCTACATAAAAAAACATTTGAGAAATGTAAAAAAGTTTCAAAAGTGTGACAAGTGATTAAATTGGACACCATTAGACTAAAACTCTGAACCAATAAAAGTATGTTTGTGACAGATGGACTACAAGCTAATTATCCAACCTATTCTCTCAAATAATATACCATAATTTGATGTCACATTCTCCAGCGAATAAAATAGGAGGCGCTATGAAAAGTAGCAGCTCGCAAACAATTACGTTTTCTATGCTTGGGTCAGTTATGTTAGGTTGGGAGGTTAGATTTGAACCTTTCAGTAGCCCTTATTTTGTCCACTGTGCCAACTCAAGAGGATGGGCTGAATTATCTGAATAATAAGCACTATCCACTGTCTTGGCAGGTCAGCACTAAATTAAAAATTTCGAAATTAATGCAACCAAAATATGGACTACAATGCCAGTGAGGAAAATGTATTAAGTAAACGCATTAATAAAATTCAGAATAAAATAGTTAAAGAATTCCTTTGCCCGAAACGCTGAGTATACTAGTGGCTTTAGGCATAGTATGTATGGTACTAGCTGTATCTAGAAATCCAATAATCTGTTTGTAACTCATTTTGTATGCATGTACTTTTATCTGAATAAATATTATTATTATTATTATTATTATCATCAAGAATAAAATATATTATTTTTGTTAGATGTGAAGAAGTGGGTGGGACAGAGGTAAGAAAAGAAGGTTTAGGGAGAGATAAGAAGGACAAGAATTACATTCAAAACAGCTTCTTAAACTCTGGAAGGTCATATGGGTAGTGTATACTGGTATCATGCATGTAAAGAGTCTTAACAAAATGTAATTGACATCCAGAGAAGAGTAGTTCTGTGATTCAAACTTGGGTCAGAAGATGTACCAGATACATACAGTATTTATTATATAAATACTAAACTGAATAATTGAACTGGCTCATGGGAAAATCATATTAAGATATCACAGGAAATAACTTAAAAAAAGAGAGTTCCAGGATCCTTTCAATTAATACAGGCATGTGTAAAAATAACTTTCATGATCCAAAGATTTCCTGGAGCTACAAGCAAAGTAAGCACTAACCTTGTGGATGCAAGGACAGTTTTAAGTGGATAAATAATCTGAAATGTGACATGGGATGGATAGCAGGATTAAAGCACAAACTTACCCATCTACCAATTGTGAAGACCTCCCCTCAGAGGGTGAAGGCAAGATAACTACCATCTCGCTACCCAGTTCCCAAGATAACTAACTACCCAGTTCCCTCCCCCTCCTTCTCTCTGTGGCCAAAGTAACAGAGCAAAGACAACTACTATTGCCAGAACAAATGTGGACATCTTCAAGAGAAAAGTAGATAGTTTTCTTCAAGAAGCGCCGGACTAACCAGGCTGTGGTGGATATGTGGGCCTGTGGGTTGCTCCAGGCAACAGCCTGTTGGACCAATCTCTGACAGGTCAAGCCTGGCCCCAGGCCGGGCTTGTGGAGTAGAAGAACTCAAGAACCCCATCCAGGTACTATCTCACTACCCAACTCCCTCTTGCTTCTCCTCTCTGTGGGCATGGGGTACCCCCCCCCCCGCCTAATTCTTTCTGTGACCCCTAACACTTACCATAAGAGATAGGCAATTTAACTCACCTCAAAGTCCTTGAGTGCACCAGCCATGAGGACAGGGTCTGCCTCTGCCACCTGCAGGACTCGCACCATCACAAACAGGACATGCACGCAGTACGGACCGTGACCACACGAACACGTCTGCAATGAAAAAATCCTATATTATGATGGGAACATATACCTAAGGTAGAGCTAAGTCATCTTCAAAACCAGAATATATTCACCAACGAAATATATGATGTTTAGGAGAAAAAAAATGATGCCATGATATGGTCGTTCAGGGATGCGGGTTCAATCCCATGGCACAGCATTAATATTTTCTCGTAAATAGTTCACATTCTTATGATTTCATTGAACATGGTGTTTGTTAACAATTTCACACCTCTTGTAAAATGTAAGTGTGTCACGATGTCATGGGGCTCATTTATATTTCAATTAGAAAACTTAGTCTTTAAAGTACAAGGGGGGTTTCTTTAAATACAATGGGGGTTTCTTTAAAGTACAAGGGAGGGTTTCTTTAAATTACAAGGGGGGGGGGGGGTTCCTTTAAAGTACAAGGGGGGGTCTTTAAATTACAAGGGGGGTTGTCTTTAAATTACAAGAGGGTGTCTTTAAGGTACAAGGAGGGGTTTCTTTAGAGTACAAGTTTTATTTTTACAGTACAAGGGGGTTTCTTTAAAGTACAAGGGGGGGGGTCATTAAAGTACAAAGGGGGATTCTTTAAATTACAAGGGGGGTTCTTTAAAGTACAAAGGGGGTTTCTTTAAAGTACGAGGAGGGTGTTTTTAAATTACAAGGGGGGTGTCTTTAAATTTCAAAGGGGGGTTTCTTTAAATTACAGGGGGTTTCTGTTAAACTAAAAGGGGGGGGGGGTCCTTGAAAACTCATCAAGCATTCATAACTTTGACTTTGTCCAATAGTCAATATGACATGTATTTTTAAATTCATTAAAGCACCGCTATTTTGATGCGATAGATGATAACATCAAATTTGCAGGGTAATAAGCGTGAGAACAGGTTGAGATTCTGGCCATACTCAACTTTGAAACCCTCCACCACCCCCAAGATTCCTCACACATCCATCAGTTCTGCCTATCATCTTTTAACCATCATCTCCTCTTCCTCCTCCTATCCTCAAATTCACCAGGCTATTATCATCCATTTGTTCAGCATGGCCCAACTATCTCATGACACACTCCTCACTCTTAGGATTTTCCAACATTCTGCACGCTAGTCTGCATCTTTCCCCCCAATATGTTCATGCCTTAATCCAAGCACCACACACACATCGTTTTCACGTTACATTTTCCCACTGTTCAATGTGTTGATTTGAACATGCCATGGCAGTGTCTTAATCCCGGCATAATGGTAGGTACTACATAATGGCACTTTTCACCACAGGATTTTTTGTTTTTGAGGGGGGGGGGGGAGATGTTTCATGACCAACCATTGTTGTGACTACTCTGTGATGGTTCCAGGAATTAGTATCCCCGCAGCCCGGTCTGATAAGGTCTTCTGGTTGGATATCTGGATTACTAGACTGTTAGACGCAGCTGCTCGCTGTCTGACACTGAACACAGTTCAGTTGATCGGATATCCCAAGGAGGTGTTTATCAAGTTCTCTTCTTTTGAACACTATTTGAAGTCGGATAGTTACCTGCGTGATACCTGGTTGATGGGGTTCTGCGAGTTCTTCTACTCCCCAAGCCCGGCCCGAGGGCAGACTTGACTTGTGAGAGTTTGGTCCACCAGGCTGTTGCTTGGAGCGGCCCGCAGGCCCACATATCCACCAAAGCCCGGTTGGTCCAGCAGTCCTTGGAGAAAATGATCTAGTTTTCTCTTTAAGATGTCCACGGTTGTCTGGCAATATTTCTCATGCTCGCTGGGAGGATGTTGAACAACCATGATTTATGAAGTCAAGTCCATTTATGAAGTTATGTCCCTTATGTATAAATAGAGTGATGAAAAGTCTTGGGCTTTTGATGTTCACAGAATTCTCTTAACACATCCATTGCATCTCTGCATTTCAAAAGGACCAATTTGCACTTCCTGCCATGCCTCCTGGTCTTCCAAGCCAAAACAGTCATTGTTACTAACTACTGCCCTTCCTCTTGTCACTTAACATCGTCTGTACAAACTCCTCCGATGTCAACCACACACACACACCCATGGAATTTAAAATGACCAACAACTTCCATTACAGTACTGTACTTCTCAATTCAGATTACCTATTATTTATTACTATTATTCTGATTATAACTGATGACGCTAATATACAAAGCCATGTACTCTAGCGAAGAGTGAAAAACAAACAAATCACACTAGCCCAAACCCAAGCAACCTAACCTAACCTATCCAGGGCGACGAAATAGAAAACGTTAATATTACTGGTGCTATATTATGGACTGATACGTCGCAATGTGTACACGGGAGACATCTCCCGTCACGCAGGGTGCAGTCGCACCTCCACAGATCTCCAGTATCAGTATCTCCTTGATACTGGTAATGGCTCAAAAGGGCCACCACTTACGGGCTATTCATGCCCGTGCCACCTCTTGGGTGGCTTAATCTTCATCAATCAATCGCAATGTGTAATAGATTGAACGACTCCGTTAAAGGAGATGTATATGTTTATGTCTCAGAATGTTTGGTAATACGTTTATTGCTTGTGATGTGTGTCTATGTATGTATTAACACGATGTACTGAACGGGGTGAGAATAGCTTGAGCTACCTCATCCCTTTGTGTGTATTTTACCTCAATAAACTTATTTCAATTTCTCCGTTAAGAATGGGACGTATTAGACGAGGGACCGACGGATTGTCCAGTTACCGGCGGTGTGTAGTTGCCATTTTGCATGAAGGCCGAGTGAGGGGGGAGGCCAGGTGCAACTTCCCCAAGAACACGACCAGCCTTGCGTTTCCTGCCTCCCCCCCTGCAACGGTTATACTGACTCAGTCAACGGGTACACTGTTTACTGACTTAGTCAACGGGTAGACTGGTTATTAACTCAAGTCAGCGGTTATACTGTTTACTGACTCAGTCAACAATTATACTGTTTAATGACTTAGTCAACGGGTAGACTGTTTATTGACTCAGTCAACGGGTATACTGTTTATTGACTCAGTAAACGGGTAAACTGTGTATTGACTCAGTCAGCGGTTATACTGTTTTCTGACTCCGTAAACGGGTATAGTTTATTGACCCAGTCAACGCGTATACTATTTATTGACTGAGCAGGTATACTGTTTATTGACTGAGCAGGTATACTGTTTATTGACTGAGCAGGTATACTGTTTATTGACTGAGCAGGTATACTGTTTATTGACTGAGCAGGTATACTGTCTATTGATTCAATCAATGGGTATACTGTTGGCTCAACAGTTACACTGTTATATATATATATATATATATATATATATATATATATATATATATATATGCAATTGACGATCACAAAACACTGATCATTTTATGCGGAAAAACCACAGAGAAATATGAAATGAGGACCTCATTTCATATTTCTCTGTGGTTTTTCCGCATATATATATATATATATATATATATATATATATATATATATATATATATATATATATATATATATATATATATATATATATATATATATATATATATATATATATAATGTCTATTATTAGTAGATATGTTTAGTGATGTGATGCATTGTGAAGTTTAGCATTACATAAGGCTAAACGGACATAACGTTAAACATAACGAATATATACATGAGTGGGATTGGGTGGTTAAAAACAGGAGCTGCCTCGTATGGGCCAATAGGCCTTCTGCAGTTACCTGTATTCTTATGTTCTAAGTACCGCACATTGATGTTGCGTACCTACCTACCTACCTACCTTGAGGTGCTTCCGGGGCTTAGTGTCCCCGCGGCCCGGTCGTCGACCAGGCCTCCTGGTTGCTGGACTGATCAACCAGGCTGTTAGACGCGGCTGCTCGCAGCCTGACGTATGAGTCACAGCCTGGTTGATCAGGTATTCTTTGGAGGTGCTTATCCAGTTCTCTCTTGAACACTGTGAGGGGTTTGCCAGTTATGCCCCTTATGTGTAGTGGAAGCGTGTTGAACAGCCTCGGGCCTCTGATGTTGATAGAGTTCTCTCTCAGAGTACCTGTTGCACCTCTGCTTTTCAACGGGGGTATTCTGCACATCCTGCCATGTCTTCTGGTCTCATGTGGTGTTATTTCTGTGTGCAGGTTTGGGACCAGCCCCTCAATTATTTTCCACGTGTAAATTATTATGTATCTCTCCCGCCTGCGCTCAAGGGAGTACAGATTTAGGCTCTTTAGTCGGTCCCAGTAATTTAGATGTTTTACTGAGTGGATTCTAGCAGTAAAGGATCTCTGCACGCTCTCTAGGTCAGCAATTTCTCCAGCTTTGAAAGGGGCTGTCATTGTGCAGCAGTACTCCACTCTAGAGAGCACAAGCGTTTTGAAAAGTATCATCATCGGTATAGCATCTCTAGTGTGAAAAGTTCTTGTTATCCAACCTGTCATTTTTCTTGCAGTTGTGACGGCTACTTTATTGTGTTCTTTAAAGGTAAGGTCTTCCGACATGAGTACACCCAGGTCCTTTACATTGCCTTTTCGTTCTATGTTATGATTTGCCTGCGTTTTGTACGTGGTTTCTGTTTTTATATTTTCAATTTTTCCGTAGCGCATGAGCTGAAACTTATCCTCGTTGAATACCATATTATTTTCTGTAGCCCATAGAAAGACCTGATCTACATCTGATTGGAGGTTTGCCGTGTCCTCTATGTTGCCAACTCTCATGAAAATCCTAGTGTCATCTGCAAAGGATGATACAGTGCTATAGGTTGTGTTCTGGTCTATGTCCGATATGAGGATGAGAAAAAGTACTGGAGCAAGCACAGTACCCTGGGGGACTGAGCTCTTCACGGTTGATGGGCTGGATTTTATTTTGTTGACTATTACACATTGGGTTCTGTCAGTCAGGAAATTGTAGATCCATCTGCCTATTTTCCCGGTAATTCCTTTTGAACGCATTTTATGTGCAATAACACCATGGTCACATGGTGCGTGGCTAATGTTTGTTATTGCTGTTATTAGCTCTTGGGGATGTTTAGTGCTACCTAGAAGAATGTTATGATGTATATTACTGTTTTCTTATGGCGTTTAGGGTTTCATTGTAGAGTTTGGTGTTGTGTGGTGGTCAGTTCTGCTACAGTCATGACCAAGTAATCAAATAATACAAATATGAATGGGGGAAAATTATACGAGCGGGATGACAGTGAGGACAAGACGGTGACGAGGAGGATGACGGGTAGGCATGATGGGGGCGGCGATGAATGAGCAAATGTCCAGCAGTGATAATGGGACGGGAGAGACTGACAGTGAGGAGGCTGTGCACCAGTCAGTGACTGAGAAGTGAGGCTACTGCTGCAATAAAAGCCTGACCTACACCTGACCTTGCAGTGCACTGAACACCTACCCCCCCCCCCCCTCTCTCTCTCTCTCTCTCTCTCTCTCTCTCTCTCTCTCTCTCTCTCTCTCTCTCTCTCTCTCTCTCTCTCTCTCTCTCTCTCTCTCTCTCTCTCACATAACTAGAACATAACAGAGGAAGTATGTACATACATACATATACACACTTGGCTGTCACATAAACATTATCAAGGGAATTAGACAGGACAGAAAGACAAAATATATGTAATGGGAGGCAAGCGAACAAGAGGACACTATGGGAACAAAGAACACAATTAGGCCATAGAGACATGTGTTTCAGTATAAGAGTAGACACCAAATTGAACAAGCCAAAACAAATGCGGTGGAGGAAGACTTTACACACACAGCTTCATATGTACATATGACAGACTCCAATATTCGTGAAAACTTGTACACCAGCCGATTGACAGTCAAGAGACGAGATCAAAAGCTGAAGCTCAGCTCCTAGAAACCTAGGTGAGCACACCAGAAAAAAAATATAGTTGTTAAAATCACTTCCATCAACTAAGCTTACTCCAGCAACCCCCCAACACAAGGCTTGTCTCAACCCCTCCACTCACCTCCCTGTCCCACCCCCTCAATTCGCCCTCCGGTACCTCATTTGTGTACAATTGTGGTATCAAGCGGTCCAGTATCAGCTGGCACGGCAGTACAGACAACCTCCACTGTGTGTGAGGCTCCCAACCCACTGCTAGCTCATTCATTCATTCATTCTCTCTCTCTCTCTCTCTCTCTCTCTCTCTCTCTCTCTCTCTCTCTCTCTCTCTCTCAACTGTTACTTATTGTCATTCGTACTGTACCACAAAGTTCCGTTCCAAATATATTTCAAGAATACTAGGCTTAAACGTTTGTAACATTAAAGAGCGAGACCAAAAGACACTTCCCACACCAATTGCCACAATGTGTACATATATACATACATACATACATACTTACATACATACATACATACACACACACACACACACATACTATGCCAAATTAACAAGTAATGTTACACACGTTCGTACCTGAGCAAATATCAACAAGTTAACCAGTATATAATAAGAGACAAGGAGCCTCACCCAAACTCTCCCGTTTACAATGGCCATATTAGTGCTTCCTGAGGGCGTGGACCATATTAAACTCCCTCTCCCAGCCAGCAGCCTATGCTACCAGCCTCCTCCAGCACTCGCTAAATGTAGACATGTCCCTCCTCCTCTTACCATCATGGTCCACCATCCTCCAAGGATACGGCATGCGTAAGACATTTAGAGATAGGCTTAGCAGGAAATGTTAAGACTGTGTTACAAAATATTCTATTTTGGTACATTTTGTGGCACGGTTAGGTTAGGTTAGGTTAGGTTAGGTTAGGTTAGGTTAACCTTTTCGTGAAAATCTCAGCTTAACCTTTTCGTGAAAATCTCAGCTTAACCTTTTCGTGAAAATCTCAGCTTAATCTTTTCGTGAAAATCTCAGCTTAACCTTTTCGTGAAAATCTCAGCTTAACCTTTTCGTGAAAATCACAGCTTAACCTTTTCGTGAAAATCTCAGCTTAACCTTTTCGTGAAAATCTCAGCTTAACCTTTTCGTGAAAATCTCAGCTTAACCTTTTCGTGAAAATCTCAGCTTAACCTTTTCGTGAAAATCACAGATGAAACAACATATGTTAATGATACTGGGATCATTGTGCACTCATACTATGCCACAATTTCCATTCCAAATATATATCAAGGATACTGAGCTCAAATCTATTTCAGAGCTATTTAAGAGCAGGATTTTCAACAGGAGCCTCAGTCACTGCTATAGTTTTGTTGTATACGTGGAGACAGTCTAGCGGTCTGGGCCACCGTTCCTTCCCTTATACCCGTTCCATGTGCTATACCTGTTCTATATTCTAGCGTTTTCCCCTGATAATAATCCTTTTTACTAACCCACTATACTTACATTTCCTAAATATATAAACAAACTATTTCACGAACAAATCCAAATCTTGCCCCATGTTAAAACACTATTGACCACAAAACATTTTACCTGGAGTGGTTTCTTGGTGTTCTACTCCCCGAAGCCTTCCGCCACCCTTCCCTCTCTTCTGTCTTGGGGCCAGGATTGACTTGTGATAACTTGGTCCAACAGGCTGTTGCTTTGGAGCGGCTCGCGCCAAGTAGTGTATATGTCAGTGTGTACATAAAATCAGAAACAGCCGTGACCAAGTGAATAACACTGAGTTACAATAATCCGTCCATTAACCCAACGCATCGCGTTTATTTCGGAATAGGCCAATCAGTTAACACATGTGACGTATTAGTCGCATGACTATCCAAAATACTGTCATCCAAAGTCCACCAGGACTTTGCTACTAGGAACTTTTCTTCCCAGTAGCTGAATCTAAAACAACATTGTCGTCCAGCATGTTACCTCAAGAAATGAGACATATATATATGGAGAAGCAGATCAAATCTACACCGGTGGATCAGCTCACCCTTGTAATGGCGGGGCCCGGAGCAACGTACACTGGCATCAGGAATAATGACTTCCTGAACGAAAATGATGAAAAAGCAGGGATTGGGAACCCCGCCTCGTCACCGCCAGCAGAACTCACTGCCATTGTTATGGCATAAAGATGTCGAGAAGGAACCACAACGGGAGCAGTGATCTCCACTCACTCCTCACACTGACAAGATTTGTGTTTTGTTTTTTTAGTAAAGAGGATGAAGAGGCGGGCACAGGCCCAAGGAGAAGTTTAGAAATGGGAAGTAGTGTATGAGTTATGTCAGGAGGCGGGTTGTCCGCCTTGCTGACACTGTGTGACACTATGTGACACTGAGACACTGTACGTGACACTGTGTGACACTGTGACACACTCCAAGCCCCGCTGTGTGTGTGTGTGTGTGTGTGTGTGTGTGTGTGTGTTTCCCAGCTAAGCTACCTTACTATCCTCTTCAGGCAGCTGCGAGTGTGTTTGGGGTTCTCTACTTGTAATTTTACCATATATGGCTGCCAATATGTAGGAATACTGTGTATAGCATTCACATATACACTCCCCCGATGCTTTCACTCGTTTTGATGTTCTGTTTAAAGGTCTTTGTTTTGTATTATTATTATTATTATTATTATTATTATTATTATTATTATTATTATTATTATTATTATTATTATTATCATCATATTTTTTGAGAAGGACGAGGTTTCTGTTCAGTATTTCATCTAGGAATTGTGTATTGTGGGGCGGGGTTTTCATGCAGATCGAGGCTCTTGGGCCACCAGCTGTGGGAGCGGGGCGTCTCATCTTGGGCCACCAGCTGTGGGAGCGGGGCGTCTCATCTTGGGCCACCAGCTGTGGGAGCGGGGCGTCTCATCTTGGGCCACCAGCTGTGGGAGCGGGGCGTCTCATCTTGGGCCACCAGCTGTGGGAGCGGGGCGTCTCATCTTGGGCCACCAGCTGTGGGAGCGGGGCGTCTCATCTTGGGCCACCAGCTGTGGGAGCGGGGCGTTTCATCTTGGGCCACCAGCTGTGGGAGCGGGGCGTTTCATCTTGGGCCACCAGCTGTGGGAGCGGGGCGTCTCATCTTGGGCCACCAGCTGTGGGAGCGGGGCGTCTCATCTTGGGCCACCAGCTGTGGGAGTGGGGCGTCTCATCTTGGGCCACCAGCTGTGGGAGCGGGGCGTCTCATCTTGGGCCACCAGCTGTGGGAGCGGGGCGTCTCATCTTGGGCCACCAGCTGTGGGAGCGGGGCGTCTCATCTTGGGCCACCAGCTGTGGGAGCGGGGCGTCTCATCTTGGGCCACCAGCTGTGGGAGTGGGGCGTCTCATCTTGGGCCACCAGCTGTGGGAGCGGGGCGTCTCATCTTGGGCCACCAGCTGTGGGAGTGGGGCGTCTCATCTTGGGCCACCAGCTGTGGGAGTGGGGCGTCTCATCTTGGGCCACCAGCTGTGGGAGCGGGGCGTCTCATCTTGGGCCACCAGCTGTGGGAGCGGGGCGTCTCATCTTGGGCCACCAGCTGTGGGAGCGGGGCGTCTCATCTTGGGCCACCAGCTGTGGGAGCGGGGCGTCTCATCTTGGGCCACCAGCTGTGGGAGTGGGGCGTCTCATCTTGGGCCACCAGCTGTGGGAGCGGGGCGTCTCATCTTGGGCCACCAGCTGTGGGAGTGGGGCGTCTCATCTTGGGCCACCAGCTGTGGGAGCGGGGCGTTTCATCTTGGGCCACCAGCTGTGGGAGCGGGGCGTCTCATCTTGGGCCACCAGCTGTGGGAGCGGGGCGTCTCATCTTGGGCCACCAGCTGTGGGAGCGGGGCGTCTCATCTTGGGCCACCAGCTGTGGGAGCGGGGCGTTTCATCTTGGGCCACCAGCTGTGGGAGCGGGGCGTCTCATCTTGGGCCACCAGCTGTGGGAGCGGGGCGTCTCATCTTGGAGTAATCTAACATTGGGTCCTCTAACATTTGGATGGTGTTCCACACCCTGATGGGCTTGGTGCTGCAGTCTGATGTTAAGTGGCTGTATGTTCAGGAGCTCATGGGGTGCACTATTACCCACAGGATGGGTATTTGGACGTAAGCAATGGGGCTAGCAGCATTTAGGGGGGATGCAAGGTCCGCCAAGTTGGGGAGAAACGCCTTTCCTCCCCATTTGGGGACACCATCACCACACCCTCTCCTAGGCACTCAGTCCCAAATCTGGTTCTCTAATCTGCATAAGGAAATAACATCACATGAGGCCAGAAGGCATGGCAGGATGTGCAGAATACCCCCGTTGAAGAGCAGAGGTGCAACAGGTACTCTGAGAGAGAACTATCAACATCAGAGGCCCGAGACTGTTCAACACGCTTCCGCTACACATAAGGGACATAACTGGCCGACCCCTCACAGTGTTCAAGAGAGAACTATCAACATCAGAGGCCCGAGACTGTTCAACACGCTTCCGCTACACATAAGGGGCATAACTGGCCGACCCCTCACAGTGTTCAAGAGAGAACTATCAACATCAGAGGCCCGAGACTGTTCAACACGCTTCCGCTACACATAAGGGGCATAACTGGCCGACCCCTCACAGTGTTCAAGAGGGAACTTGATACACACCTCCAAAGGATACCTGATCAACTAGGCTGTGTGTGAGTCATACTTCAGGGTGCGAGCAGCCGCGTCCAACAGCCTGATTGAGCTGACCACCAACCAGGAGGGCAGGTCGGCAGAGATCGGGCCGCGGGGACTTTGATCCCTAGAACTAACAATAGGTAAACAGCTGATAACCTTCTAACTACCCATCAGCCTACTCCTGACCCCTGTGTACCCCCCCACCCCCTCTCCCTGACCCCACGTGCCCCCCCCCCCCCGGTGACCCCAAAGGTTGTCACTTTCACTGGCTGGTAACTGTCGCTTTCTACTGTGTATTGTACAGTGTAAAATCTTCAATGATATTCGACACTTACCTAACATACGTCAACCTCGAAAAGGAGATTGGCTCCTTCATATTACTGTACGCAGATGATGCAAAACTAATGAGAAGAGTCAGAGCGGAGATAGGATGAGATACCCTGCAAACGGATTTGGACGCACTGCAGAAGTGGTCTGAAGCATGGCTGTTAGTAGTTAACGCCGCTAAATGCATAGTTATCAGGACTGGAACAGGAGTGCGAACACCAGTATAGGGTCAAGAGGAAGCAGATTCTTCGATCAGAAAAGGAGAATGACCTGAGAGTAGACAGTTACCCCAAAAACTAACGCCGGAAGACAGGCCACAATAGCATAACGGCCCAAAGCAATACGAGACCCATTCCTCAGCCCGTCCTCAGGTCAGGCTGGTTAGAGGAGCGCCCGTCCTCACGTCAGGCTGGTTAGAGGAGCGCCCGTCCTCAGGTCAGGCTGGTTAGAGGAGCACCCGTCCTCAGGTCAGGCTAGTTAGAGGAGCGCCCGTTCTCAGGTCAGGCTGGTTAGAGGAGCGCCCGTCCTCAGATCAGGCTGGTTAGAGGAGCACCCGTCCTCAGGTCAGGCTGGTTAGAGGAGCACCCGTTCTCAGGTCAGGCTCGTTAGAGGAGCGCCCGTCCTCAGGTCAGGCTGGTTAGAGGAGCACCCGTCCTCAGGTCAGGCTCGTTAGAGGAGCACCCGTCCTCAGGTCAGGCTGGTTAGAGGAGCGCCCATCCTCAGGTCAGGCTCGTTAGAGGAGCGCCCGTCCTCAGGTCAGGCTGGTTAGAGGAGCACCTCTGCTTTTCAACGGGGGTATTCTGCACTTCCTGCCATGCCTCCTAGTCTCATGTGATGTTATTTCTATAACATCGTATAAATTATTATGTATCTCTCCCGCCAGCGCTCAAGAGAATACAGATTTAGGCTCTTTAGTCGGTCCCAATAGTTTAGATGTTTTACTGAGTGGATATACATATATATCCATATATATATATTTATTTATTTATACATTTATATATATGTATAGTGTTGTATTTGACCTGTATGGAAGTGGATCACATTTTTTTTTGAGATATATACAAGAGTTGTTACATTCTTGTACAGCCACTAGTACGCGTAGCGTTTCGGGCAAGTCCTTAATCCTATGGTCCCTGGAATACGATCCCCTGCCGCGAAGAATCGTTTTTTCATCCAAGTACACATTTTACTGTTGCGTTAAACAGAGGCTACAGTTAAGGAATTGCGCCCAGTAAATCCTCCCCGGCCAGGATACGAACCCATGACATAGCGCTCGCGGAACGCCAGGCGAGTGTCTTACCACTACACCACGGAGACTGTAGGAGACATTATGCTCAAGGTCGTGGCCGACACTGGAGGAATATTAAGTATGTATAAGGGAATCGTTTCCGAGAAAGCGGACGAGTTTTACCGGATTCCCTGACCGCCTTCCCCCGCCTCCCTCCACCCACCACCTGGCTACCTTCCCTGGCCTCTAATACCACCTCCCGAATACAATTATCCTCCCATTACCGCCGCTAAATGGTACGCTTCACCGAGAGCCCAAGCACACGATTCTTGAAGGTGTATTTGACTTCCCGCCAAACACACACCGAAACTACAACGTTGGTACAACGTTCGAACAAGTTTTAACACCACCTAACCAGTTATAACAACCAGTATAGCAGGTTGTAACAACGTTCTAATACGTCATAAACACGTTAAGCCAAGATATAACAACTTTATTTCAAGTTGTAACAAGCGGAAAATAGAGACAGTTTCGGTTTGTGTTTCCAGGGTTGTGAGCGGGAGGAGGAGGAGGGTCGCCATGTTGCTGATATGGCGGGCCGTGACGTCATTCCCGCGCCCCCACCACCTTGCTAACACAATGTCCTAACGTTTGAGGCACAAAGTATCTCTTAAAGTATTTGTCAGATAAACTACCAAAACTTTAGATAGATATATGCATCCAGTTTCCCACTTAAGCAGATAAGACCTATATTTCAAGCAATTTAGGCAGGTTTAAGCAGACATAATAGTCATTTGCAGGGACTTCAATCCCCCACCCTCCTACCCACCCCTAAGACTAGTGACACCCAAACGGCAACAACACAAACATGGCCTCGCTCAGTGACACCAGCAAGTTAAGAGAGGGAGAGAGAGAAGGGCGGGAAAAAAGCACACTTTCACCCTGCCGACACACGACCCAAGCCGGTGGTGGGCAGGTGGTGGTGTGGTGGCAGAGGTGGTGGTGATGGTGTGCAGCTTGCAAAGATATGGGCAGGAGCGTGCACGCCAGGGGTAGCCAGCCAGCCAGCCAGCCAGCCAGCCAGCCAGCCAGCCAGCCAGCCAGCCACCACAGTCAAGGCCTCCTGGCTTGCCACCTCGCTCCTCAACCACCATCACGCCCACACTAAACTCCTCTCCTTGTTGTTGTTGTAGATTCAGCTACTCAGAACAAAAGTTCCAAGTAGCACGGGCTATGGTGAGCCCGTAGTGGACTTACCTGGCACAGGAGCGAGGCTGTAACTGCTCCTCCTCCTCTCCTCTCACACCACACATCAACACATGGGCCAACAACATATTTCAACAAATGTGTGTGTTTGGTATTCATAAATAAGGTTGTGAGGGGAGGCAGGGGTGACTGGAGACACTGGTGTGGCCAGTACCGGGGCCACACTAGACAGTCTCCACTTGTAGGCAGGGGTGACTGGAGACACTGGTGTGGCCAGTACCGGGGCCACACTAGACAGTCTCCACTTGTAGGCAGGGGTGACTGGAGACACTGGTGTGGCCAGTACCGGGGCCACACTAGACAGTCTCCAGTCCAGTACCGGGGCCACACTAGACAGTCTCCACTTGTGTTACTTGACCAAACCTCACTGCTTGTTGCCGTCCTCCCTCCTCGGACACCACTCCATCACCGTCTCAAGAGTTCGATCCCCGGTGTCACTCACACTCGAGCCCCAACTGACGTAGGTAAGGGCGGCCAACACACACACATCCTACCTCACGTTTTCAGCGAAATGAGATTTGAGATTTTCAGCGTAAATGTGTGACAAAATACAATCTCTTAATTTTCCCCATATTTCAAAATATGGAAATATTTCTCCTAAGTTAAATTTTTCATAAAAATCAGATACAATAAGACTAGGCTTTGTCAAAGTTTCAGAAGTTGAGCATCCTCGTAGGATGCTCAACGTAGCATCCTCGAGCATCCTCGTAGGGGCCTCGTAGCCTGGTGGATAGCGCGCAGGACTCGTAATTCTGTGGCGCGGGTTCGATTCCCGCACGAGGCAGAAACAAATGGGCAAAGTTTCTTTCACCCTATGCCCCTGTTACCTAGCAGTAAATAGGTACCTGGGTGTTAGTCAGCTGTCACGGGCTGCTTCCTGGGGGTGGAGGCCTGGTCGAGGACCGGGCCGCGGGGACACTAAAGCCCCGAAATCATCTCAAGATAACCTCAAGATAACCTCAAGATCCTAACAAAAATATATTTGTTTTTGTTCAGCTGTATTTACAAAGGTAATATGGAAATGTTCCCATCTTGCTGGAGTATCTTCTTGAGGTTATCTTGAGATGCTTTCGGGGCTTTAGTGTCCCCGCGGCCCGGTCCTCGACCAGGCCTCCACCCCCAGGAAGCAGCCCGTGACAGCTGACTAACACCCAGGTACCTATTTTACTGCTAGGTAACAGGGACATAGGGTGAAAGAAACTCTGCCCATTGTTTCTCGCCGGCGCCTGGGATCGAACCCAGGACCACAGGATCACAAGTCCCGCGTGCTGTAAAACAAACATTTAAACTATTAATTTTCTTATAATTTAAAAAGAAACAATGCGTTCGGTTGGTGTGGGTTTAGAAAGGGGAGGAATGCGTCGGTGGGAGCGTGTGCGCATGCGAGGCAGGTATGGGTTGAGAACTGCAGATATGCGTTGAGAGAAGCTGTGGGGTATGGGCAGGTCATAGGCATCTTCGCTAGAGGCAGGTGTGGAGCTGGAGGTGCAGGTATGGGTGGCGAAAGTATGCATGGATGGAGGTGTGTGTGAACGAGAAGGGGCGGGAATGCGTAAGTGGTGCAGCTATGGGAATCTGGGGCCAGATTCACGAAAGCACTTACGATCGTGTACATCTTTCCTCAATCTTTGACGGCTTTGGTTACATTTATTAAACAGTTTACAAGCATGAAAACTTCCCATTCAACTGCTGTTATTGTTATAAACAGCCTCATGGTGCTTCGGAGCTCATTACCTGTTTAATAATTGTAAACAAAACCGTCAAAGATTGAGGAAAGATGTACAGGTTCGTAGGTGTTTGCGTAAGTGCTTTCGTGAATCTGGCCCCTGGATTGCACCACAACGTGACCTGGGGGGAACAGGTATAAGTGGTGGGGGTGGGTGTGGTTGTGGGGGGAGATGGGGAGTGTGGATAAGGTCATGGCTAGGCCACAACTGGCCTGCACGATGCGTCGTGCATGCCAGTTGTGGGTGGGGGGTCGGTGTGCGTGGGTGGGGAGCAGGAATGTGTGGGTGGAGGCAGATAAGGGTGAGAACATGAATGTATTGGAAACATCCATGTGGGTTGAGGGACGGGGGTGGTGCAGGCACGCATGGGGTAGACTCAAGTAGCTGCTATAAGTGCTTGGCGGGTCGTGTTCCAGGGGCACGGGAGACATCTCCCGTCACGCAGGGTGCAGTCGCACCTCCACAGATCTCCAGTATCATCTATTGATACTGGTAATGGCTCAAAAGGGCTACCGCTTACGGGCTATTCATGCCCGTGCCACCTTTTGGGTGGCTTAATCTTTATCAATCAATCAATCAATCTGTTCTAGGGAAAACTAGCTGGGTAAGGCTTACCATGAGCTATGGAAAGGGAAAGCTCTCGGCCCGCCTGTGTCTTCACTCACCCGAGTAAACACAAAAGAAAATTAGGCGGCGAGGAAGTTAATAAATTTGTGTTGTAACCGTTTGAACCCTCGACCGTTTTCTATGATGTTTACCCACTCACTTGAGTACGTCTGTTGCACCGAACGCCACAAACGGGATTTCCTCACGTGCGAACGAGAAGACAATAACAAGTAATAAAACTTTTATTAGTCCCTGACTGCAGAATCTTTATTTTTTTTTTATTTTGCATGTCGGAGAGAGGAGATAAACATACCCACGTAAGCTTTTATACTGTACAGTGAAATGCGGAAGCTTTCGTAAACGGTTTTGTCTTCTCCATCTTCTTATCTTGAGGTTATCTTGAGATGATTTCGGGGCTTTTTAGTGTCCCCGCGGCCCGGTCCTCGACCAGGCCTCCACCCCCAGGAAGCAGCCCGTGACAGCTGACTAACACCCAGGTACCTATTTTACTGCTAGGTAACAGGGGCATAGGGTGAAAGAAACTCTGCCCATTGTTTCTCGCCGGCGCCTGGGATCGAACCCAGGACCACAGGATCACAAGTCCAGCGTGCTGTCCGCTCGGCCGACCGGCTCCATGGTGTAAATATTTGTATAGATAAGGCAAGCTGCATATATACAATTGGGTATGTTTTGAAGGCAAGGCACTAAGGAAGGTATATAAAATCTGCCACCTGGAGGCCACCTGGACACATTACAATAGCACCTTGTTTCCTAGGGCCAGATTTACTAAAGCACTTACGCAAGTACTTACGAACATGTACATCTTTTCTCAATCTTTGACGGCTTTGGTTACATTTATTAAACAGTTTACAAGCATGAAAACTTGCCAATCAAGTGTTGTTATTGTTATAAACAGCCTCCTGGTGCTTCGGAGCTCATTAACTGTTTAATAATTGTAAACAAAGCCGCCAAAGATTGAGAAAAGATGTATTGGTTCGTAAGTGCTTGCGTAACTGCCTTCGTGAATCTGGCCCCTTGTGTATTGCTGGTGATTGTTGTCTTTCTTAGTGTAGTTAAATGGTCTAACTTTCTTAGCAAACGTGATCTTTCTACTACTTTCTAATGTCGGGGCCGGGCTCGGGGAGTAGAAGAACTCTTGAAACCCTCTTCAGGTATGCTTAAGGTATACAGCTAAAGACTGGTTGATACCTGGTTGATGGGGTTCTGGGAGTTGTTCTACTCCCCAAGCCCGGCCCGAGGCCAGGCTTGACTTGTGAGAGTTTGGTCCACTAGGCTGTTGCTTGGAGCGGCCCGCAGGCCCACATATACCTGGTTGATGGGGTTCTGGGAGTTCTTCTACTCCCCAAGCCCAGCCCGGGGCCAGGCTTGACTTGTGAGAGTTTGGTCCACCAGGCTGTTGCTTGGAGCGGCCCGCAGGCCCACATATACCTGGTTGATGGGGTTCTGGGACTTCTTCTACTCCCCAAGCCCAGCCCGGGGCCAGGCTTGACTTGTGAGAGTTTGGTCCACCAGGCTGTTGCTTGGAGCGGCCCGCAGGCCCACATATACCTGGTTGATGGGGTTCTGGGACTTCTTCTACTCCCCAAGCCCAGCCCGGGGCCAGGCTTGACTTGTGAGAGTTTGGTCCACTAGGCTGTTGCTTGGAGCGGCCCGCAGGCCCACATATACCTGGTTGATGGGGTTCTGGGACTTCTTCTACTCCCCAAGCCCAGCCCGGGGCCAGGCTTGACTTGTGAGAGTTTGGTCCACCAGGCTGTTGCTTGGAGCGGCCCGCAGGCCCACATATACCTGGTTGATGGGGTTCTGGGACTTCTTCTACTCCCCAAGCCCAGCCCGGGGCCAGGCTTGACTTGTGAGAGTTTGGTCCACTAGGCTGTTGCTTGGAGCGGCCCGCAGGCCCACATATACCTGGTTGATGGGGTTCTGGGACTTCTTCTACTCCCCAAGCCCAGCCCGGGGCCAGGCTTGACTTGTGAGAGTTTGGTCCACTAGGCTGTTGCTTGGAGCGGCCCGCAGGCCCACATATACCTGGTTGATGGGGTTCTGGGACTTCTTCTACTCCCCAAGCCCAGCCCGGGGCCAGGCTTGACTTGTGAGAGTTTGGTCCACCAGGCTGTTGCTTGGAGCGGCCCGCAGGCCCACATATACCTGGTTGATGGGGTTCTGGGACTTCTTCTACTCCCCAAGCCCAGCCCGGGGCCAGGCTTGACTTGTGAGAGTTTGGTCCACTAGGCTGTTGCTTGGAGCGGCCCGCAGGCCCACATATACCTGGTTGATGGGGTTCTGGGACTTCTTCTACTCCCCAAGCCCAGCCCGGGGCCAGGCTTGACTTGTGAGAGTTTGGTCCACTAGGCTGTTGCTTGGAGCGGCCCGCAGGCCCACATATACCTGGTTGATGGGGTTCTGGGACTTCTTCTACTCCCCAAGCCCAGCCCGGGGCCAGGCTTGACTTGTGAGAGTTTGGTCCACCAGGCTGTTGCTTGGAGCGGCCCGCAGGCCCACATATACCTGGTTGATGGGGTTCTGGGAGTTCTTCTACTCCCCAAGCCCAGCCCGGGGCCAGGCTTGACTTTTGTGGTTAATACATCACAATATAATTCTCATTTACAGTTAGTAAATCGTAAACAAATGAGCCACGTCCCTGTGGCACGTTTGGGTACTAATGCATTCCATCCGTTAACTACTCTGACACTGAAAAAGTTCTTTCTAACGTCCTTGTGGCTCATTTGGGTACTCAGTTTCCACCTGTGTCCCCTTGTTTGCGTCCCACCCGTCTTAACAGTTTATCCTTATCTACCCTGTTAATTTCTGAGAATTTTGTAGGTAGTGATCATGTCTTCCCTTACTCTTCTGTCTTCCAGTGTCATGAGGTGCATTTCACTGGCATACCTCTGAACTTTTTTTCCAGCTTCGTCTTGTGCTTGACAAGGTACGGGCTCCATGCTGGGGCCGCTTACTCCAGGATTGGTCTTACATATATGGTATACAAGGTTCTAAATGATTCTTTACACAGCTTCCTAAAAGCAATTCTGATGTTATCCAGTCTTGCATACGCCGCCGATGTTATTCTTTTATACTTATATACGTTTTTTATTTTCCCAGAGGTTATACCCTCTGGGAGATCATTTACATATATCAGAAACAGTATAAGTCCAAGGACTGAACCCTGCGGGACTCCACAGGTAACACCTCACCAATCTGAGGCCTCACCCCCTCACACTGACTCGCTGTCTTCTGTTACTTAGGTACTCCCTTATCCAATAGAGTATCTTTGCACTCCTGCCCTGAGAGAGAGAGAGAGAGAGAG
This sequence comes from Procambarus clarkii, assembly GCF_040958095.1. NCBI lineage: Eukaryota > Metazoa > Arthropoda > Malacostraca > Decapoda > Cambaridae > Procambarus > Procambarus clarkii. The sequence continues at coordinate 18,719,485 of NC_091219.1, forward strand.
AGAGAGAGAGAGAGAGAGAGAGAGAGAGAGAGAGAGAGAGAGAGAGAGAGAGAGAGAGAGAGAGAGAGAGAGAGAGAGAGAGAGAGAGAGAGAGAGAGAGAGAGAGAGAGAGAGAGAGAGAGAGAGAGAGAGAGAGAGAGAGAGAGAGAGAGAGAGAGAGAGAGAGAGAGAGAGAGAGAGAGAGAGAGAGAGAGAGAGAGAGAGAGAGAGAGAGAGAGAGAGAGAGAGAGAGAGAGAGAGAGAGAGAGAGAGAGAGAGAGAGAGAGAGAGAGAGAGAGAGAGAGAGAGAGAGAGAGAGAGAGAGAGAGAGAGAGAGAGAGAGAGAGAGAGAGAGAGAGAGAGAGAGAGAGAGAGAGAGAGAGAGAGAGAGAGAGAGAGAGAGAGAGAGAGAGAGAGAGAGAGAGAGAGAGGAGAGAGAGAGAGAGAGAGAGAGAGAGAGAGAGAGAGAGAGAGAGAGAGAGAGAGAGAGAGAGAGAGAGAGAGAGAGAGAGAGAGAGAGAGAGAGAGAGAGAGAGAGAGAGAGAGAGAGAGAGAGAGAGAGAGAGAGAGAGAGAGAGAGAGAGAGAGAGAGAGAGAGAGAGAGAGAGAGAGAGAGAGAGAGAGAGAGAGAGAGAGAGAGAGAGAGAGAGAGAGAGAGAGAGAGAGAGAGAGAGAGAGAGAGAGAGAGAGAGAGAGAGAGAGAGAGAGAGAGAGAGAGAGAGAGAGAGAGAGAGAGAGAGAGAGAGAGAGAGAGAGAGGAGAGAGAGAGAGAGAGAGAGAGAGAGAGAGAGAGAGAGAGAGAGAGAGAGAGAGAGAGAGAGAGAGAGAGAGAGAGAGAGAGAGAGAGAGAGAGAGAAATAACTAATCGACAAAACAGAAAATAGGTCGGGAGTCAACATAATAAATAACCAATGTTTAGAAAGGCGGGGTCCAAGAGCTAACATCTTCGACCCCACAGGCACAAATAGTAAATACAAATAACCCCCCCCCCCCCGACACACAACCGTATAATGTGACATTACTGGACCCCGTTACACAGCCTGTGAGTATGGTATCTTATCTCTGCTGAAGGGAGAACCATACCGGTTTGTTGACAAACATTGACCAACTCTGACGTCACTCTGACGACACGTGCGCAGTGTTTACAGGAAATGTAAACACTGCTTCCTTATCTTGAGATGATTTCGGGGCTTTTTAGTGTCCCCGCGGCCCGGTCCTCGACCAGGCCTCCATCCCCAGGAAGCAGCCCGTGACAGCTGACTAACACCCAGGTACCTATTTTACTGCTAGGTAACAGGGGCATAGGGTGAAAGAAACTCTGCCCAATGTTTCTCGCCGGCGCCTGGGATCGAACCCAGGACCACAGGATCACAAGTCCAGCGTGCTGTCCGCTCGGCCGACCGGCTCTGCTTTTCTAAACAATTTTACTAATTTGTTTCGATCCAAAAATTCTGACTAAGAAACGATTTTAAACAAACACAAATAAATAAATAAATAAATAAATAAATAAATAAATAAATAAAGAGTCTTAGATCCCTCTAAGTGGAATCTTGTATTTTTTTTTTTTTTTTTTTTGCAGGGATATTCCTGCGCGGGCCCTGAGCCTCTGGCTGGCCCACTGGGTGGGCCCTGAGCCTCTGGCTGGCCCACTGGGTGGGCCCTGAGCCTCTGGCTGGCCCACTGGGTGGGCCCTGAGCCTCTGGCTGGCCCACTGGGTGGGCCCTAAGCCTCTGGCTGGCCCACTAAGTGTTGCTTGTTTCTGTTTTACTTGGGCGGAGTATGAGTATTTATGACTCGTATGGTCGCTTCAGTAAGATTTTGCCCCGTGTGTTTAACAACGTCTTCTGCTCTGTTGAATCTAAGTTGAAATCTTAATGGGTTTGTAACTGTGCACTGTGTTGGATAATGTTCCAGTGGTCTGTTGTGGTTGTAACTGTGCACTGTGTTGGATAATGTTCCAGTGGTCTGTTGTGGTTGTAACTGTGCACTGTGTTAGATAATGTGCCAGTTGTCTGTTGTGGTTGTAACTGTGCACTGTGTTAGATAATGTTCCAGTGGTCTGTTGTGGTTGTAACTGTGCACTGTGTTGGATAATGTTCCAGTGGTCTGTTGTGGTTGTAACTGTGCACTGTGTTAGATAATGTTCCAGTGGTCTGTTGTGGTTGTAACTGTGCACTGTGTTAGATAATGTTCCAGTGGTCTGTTGTGGTTGTAACTGTGCACTGTGTTAGATAATGTGCCAGTGGTCTGTTGTGGTTGTAACTGTGCACTGTGTTAGATAATGTTCCAGTGGTCTGTTGTGGTTGTAACTGTGCACTGTGTTATATAATGTTCCAGTGGTCTGTTGTTGTTGTAACTGTGCACTGTGTTAGATAATGTTCCAGTGGTCTGTTGTGGTTGTAACTGTGCACTGTGTTATATAATGTTCCAGTGGTCTGTTGTGGTTGTAACTGTGCACTGTGTTAGATAATGTGCCAGTGGTCTGTTGTGGTTGTAACTGTGCACTGTGTTAAATAATGTTCCAGTGGTCTGTTGTGGTTGTAACTGTGCACTGTGTTAAATAATGTTCCAGTGGTCTGTTGTGGTTGTAACTGTGCACTGTGTTAGATAATGTTCCAGTGGTCTGTCGGGCATTTCTCCACAGTGCTGACATTTCCTCTCATCTTCCGGAACCTGTAAGCCTATTTCCCCATGCACATGGGTATCCAAGCCTTGGTGCTGCAGGTGGTAGGCTGAGGTCAAGGGTCACGGCAGGTGACCCCTACAGTCACGCTCGGGGGACCCATACCAGGTCATGTGACTATACATTCACCAGAAATGGATATAAAAGTCACAGGCCGGCCATATAAGGTCACTAGGATCGTCAGACGCGAGGTGGCTCTTACACAGCCGGTTGTGTCTACCATACAAGGTCACGGTACTGCCATACAAGGTCACGGTACTGCCATACAAGGTCACGGTACTGCCATACAAGGTCACGGTACTGCCATACAAGGTCACGGTACTGCCATACAAGGTCACGGTACTGCCATACAAGGTCACGGTACTGCCATACAAGGTCACGGTACTGCCATACAAGGTCACGGTACTGCCATACAAGGTCACGGTACTGCCATACAAGGTCACGGTACTGCCATACAAGGTCACGGTACTGCCATACAAGGTCACGGTACTGCCATACAAGGTCACGGTACTGCCATACAAGGTCACGGTACTGCCATACAAGGTCACGGTACTGCCATACAAGGTCACGGTACTGCCATACAAGGTCACGGTACTGCCATACAAGGTCACGGTACTGCCATACAAGGTCACGGTACTGCCATACAAGGTCACGGTACTGCCATACAAGGTCACGGGGAGGGGGGGGGACAGGGACTCCCCCCCTCCCCTAAGGGAGGGGGGGGGAGGTAAGGGAGCCAGCCGGTGGGCCGAGCGGACAGCACGCGCTGGACTTGTGATCCTGTGGTCCCGGGTTCGATCCCAGGCGCCGGCGAGAAACAATGGGCAGAGTTTCTTTCACCCTATGCCCCTGTTACCTAGCAGTAAAATAGGTACCTGGGTGTTAGTCAGCTGTCACGGGCTGCTTCCTGGGGGTGGAGGCCTGGTCGAGGACCGGGCCGCGGGGACACTAAAGCCCCGAAATCATCTCAAGATAACGTCAAGGAGATAGCCCCCTTCCCAGTGCTGGGGTGAGGCAGACGACAGACGGAGAGCGAGACGAGGGGTGAGGACGACGGACAAAGAGAACACCGGCGCACCACCTAGCAAAAAAAAACTCAAAAGTACACCGAACATCTTTTTGTTACGTGCGAGGAGGAGTTGTGGGCCGAGGTGAACATTGACCTTGAGGGCCGAGGTGGATAGGGGGGGGGGGAGGGAGGGAAGTATCAGGAAAAGCGCCAAGCCGTTAGATTATATAGCACTTGGAAGGGGTCAAGATAAGATTTGCGACAGGGGAGGGGGGGGGAGGGGAAGGAATGGTGCCCAACCACTTGTGGACGGTCGGGGATTGAACGGCGACCTGCATGAAGCGAGACCGTCGCTCTACCGTCCAGCCCAAGTGGCTTAGTGCGGGAGGGGAGAGGGACGGTATGGTCTAGGAAAGAGGGGAGTAGTGAAGGAGATGATGATGCTGCCCGAGGTAGATAAAGAGGGAAAAGTAGCCGGGGGACCACGGAGCAAGGAGTAAGTCAAGGAACGAATGATGAGAGTGAAATAAAAGACGATAGGAAGAGCGAATGGACTGGGTGGGATATGAAGAAAGGGGAGAGGGGGGGGGGTGTACCGTGAACGGTCCCAGTGACTCCACAGGACTCCGCCCCTCCACACGTACCCAGTGTGTGTGTAGGTTCGAATCCTTCTGACAGCTCCTACTAACTTACACGTTGATACATCACGGTAATGTGACCTTTGTGTGGAAACACGTCCCATACAAGTGGCGAATGTCGCTCCCACCTCTCATTCCCTCCTGGTGTGTGTATACACCACCTTGTGCACCATACACCACCACCTTGTAGGGAGCCGGTCGGCCGAGCGGACAGCACGCTGGACTTGTGATCCTGTGGTCCTGGGTTCAATCCCAGGCACCGGCGAGAAACAATGGGCAGAGTTTCTTTCACCCTATGCCCCTGTTACCTAGAAGTAAAATAGGTACCTGGGTGTTAGTCAGCTGTCACGGGCTGCTTCCTGGGGGTGGAGGCCTGGTCGAGGACCGGGCCGCGGGGACACTAAAGCCCTGAAATCATCTCAAGATAACCTCTCAAGATAACCATATACACTGTTGGTGGTCACTGTTGGTGAGGACTGGCCAGATGGTGGTCACTATTGGTGAGGACTGCCCAGGTGGTGGTCACTATTGACGAGGACTGGCCAGATGGTGGTCACTATTGGTGAGGACTGGCCAGATGGTGGTCACTATTGGTGAGGACTGGCCAGGTGGTGGTCACTATTGACGAGGACTGGCCAGATGGTGGTCAGTATTGGTGAGGACTGGCCAGGTGGTGGTCACTATTGGTGAGGACTGGCCAGATGGTGGTCACTATTGGTGAGGACTGGCCAGATGATGGTCACTATTGGTGAGGACTGGCCAGGTGGTGGTCACTATTGGTGAGGACTGGCCAGATGGTGGTCACTATTGGTGAGGACTGGCCAGGTGGTGGTCACTATTGGTGAGGACTGGCCAGATGGTGGTCACTATTGGTGAGGACTGGCCAGATGGTGGTCACTATTGGTGAGGACTGGCCAGATGGTGGTCACTATTGGTGAGGACTGGCCAGATGGTGGTCACTATTGGTGAGGACTGGCCAGATGGTGGTCACTATTGGTGAGGACTGGCCAGATGGTGGTCACTATTGGTGAGGACTGGCCAGGTGGTGGTCACTATTGGTGAGGACTGGCCAGGTGGTGGTCACTATTGGTGAGGACTGGCCAGGTGGTGGTCACTATTGGTGAGGACTGGCCAGATGGTGGTCACTATTGGTGAGGACTGGCCAGATGGTGGTCACTATTGGTGAGGACTGGCCAGATGGTGGTCACTATTGGTGAGGACTGGCCAGATGGTGGTCACTATTGGTGAGGACTGGCCAGATGGTGGTCACTATTGGTGAGGACTGGCCAGGTGGTGGTCACTATTGGTGAGGACTGGCCAGGTGGTGGTCACTATTGGTGAGGACTGGCCAGGTGGTGGTCACTATTGGTGAGGACTGGCCAGATGGTGGTCACTATTGGTGAGGACTGGCCAGATGGTGGTCACTATTGGTGAGGACTGGCCAGATGGTGGTCACTATTGACGAGGACTGGCCAGGTGGTGGTCACTATTGGTGAGGACTGGCCAGGTGGTGGTCACTATTGGTGAGGACTGGCCAGGTGGTGGTCACTATTGGTGAGGACTGGCCAGGTGGTGGTCACTATTGGTGAGGACTGGCCAGATGGTGGTCACTATTGGTGAGGACTGGCCAGATGGTGGTCACTATTGGTGAGGACTGGCCAGGTGGTGGTCACTATTGGTGAGGACTGGCCAGGTGGTGGTCACTATTGGTGAGGACTGGCCAGATGGTGGTCACTATTGACGAGGACTGGCCAGATGGTGGTCACTATTGACGAGGACTGGCCAGATGGTGGTCACTATTGGTGAGGACTGGCCAGATGGTAGTCACTATTGGTGAGGACTGGCCAGATGGTGGTCACTATTGGTGAGGACTGGCCAGGTGGTGGTCACTATTGGTGAGGACTGGCCAGATGGTGGTCACTATTGGTGAGGACTGGCCAGATGGTGGTCACTATTGGTGAGTACACGTCGAAACGAGAAATAAAAATAAGAGACAATATACCCCCCCCCTCAGCATTTACATCCGTCATCTTGAGTCTTCTTCTTGAGATAACCTCAAGATAACTTCAAGATAACCTCAAGATAACATCAAGATAACCTCAAGATAATCTTAAGATAACCTCAAGATGACCTCAAGATAACCTCAAGATGACCTCAAGATAACCTCAAGATGACCTCAAGATAACCTCAAGATAACCTCAAGATAATCTTAAGATAACCTCAAGATAACCTCAAGATAACCTCAAGATAACCTCAAGATAACTTCAAGATAACCTCAAGATAACCTCAAGATAATCTTAAGATAACCTCAAGATAACCTCAAGATGACCTCAAGATAACCTCAAGATAATCTTAAGTTAACCTCAAGATAACCTCAAGATAACCTCAAGATAACTTCAAGATAACATCAAGATAACCTCAAGATAACATCAAGATAACCTCAAGATAACCTCAAGATGACCTCAAGATAACCTCAAGATAACCTTAAGATGACCTCAAGATAACCTTAACATGACCTCAAGATAACCTCAAGATGGGACTGTGTATAACATAGTCCGCGTAGAGCCACGTGACGTCTCCTCAAGAGAGGTAGTCCAGGCCTGGCCACAAAAACCACTAGCCGGTAGCACTATCACACATCATTAAGTCTTTTTTTCAGCGAGTGATAAGACGCCAACTTAGCATTTTTATGAAAACAGACATGCTATACATCCCAGATTAAGAAGGTTTACAGCTGGAGGACCTCCACATTCCCCAACAAGTTTATCACTGTGGAGACATTACAGGCATACTAAAATGCTAACGTTGTATACACAAATTTTGGCAAAAGAATTTGATAAAATGTGACCATGGAGGTGGGGTGGAGGTGGGGTGGAGGTGGGGTGGAGGCCTGGTCGAGGACCGGGCCGCGGGGACACTAAAAGCCCCGAAATCATCTCAAGATGACCTCAAGAAGATGGAGTGACAGCTCAGAAGGCTAGACCTGAGGAAATAACAGGTAAAGTACCTAAAGTACTAAAGTACCTAAGGTACTTTACCTTACTTTAAAGTGCCTAAAGTAAAGTACAAGTAAAGTACATGAGGTAAAGTACACCCCACGGGGCCTCTTACGGAAGCTAAAACAACACGTCGAAGGAGGTTATCTTGAGATGATTTCGGGGCTTTTTAGTGTCCCCGCGGCCCGGTCCTCGACCAGGCCTCCACCCCCAGGAAGCAGCCCGTGACAGCTGACTAACACCCAGGTACCTATTTTACTGCTAGGTAACAGGGGCATAGGGTGAAAGAAACTCTGCCCATTGATTCTCGCCGGCGCCTGGGATCGAACCCAGGACCACAGGATCACAAGTCCCGCGTGCTGTCCGCTCGGCCGACCGGCTCCCCGAACACGAAGACAGGAACACGAAGTGAACTGACAGAGGTCAGGGAGCGGCTGTCAAACCAGTGAGAAGGAGTCACATTTAGAGAGGATGAAATCAGGATAGAGGAGGATGACGAGTAGAGTACCGCAAGGCTCAGTGCATGAACCTATTCTGTTTATTTTATACAGTCTGTTTATAATCTGCTAGAGGAAGTGACTGTCTACATGCTTGCAAGAATTAGGGAAGGTTATCTTGAGGTTATCTTGAGATGATTTCGGGGGCTTTAGTGTCCCCGCGGCCCGGTCCTCGACCAGGCCTCCACCCCCAGGAAGCAGCCCGTGACAGCTGACTAACACCCAGGTACCTATTTTACTGCTAGGTAACAGGGGCATAGGGTGAAAGAAACTTTTGCCCATTGCCCATTGGAAGGCGAGGACTGCAGAATACGGGAGAGACTGGACAAAAATGGTGAGAAAGATGGCTACTCAAATTCAACCCAAGTAAATGCAATGTAATGAGAGTGAGGGGAGGAGTGAGAAATTTTCCACAGTAAAAGAAAAAACTAAGATGAGAATTAAAACCATAAGCACAGTCAGAGTAAACTATGAACATTAGAGGTCCGCGGTTGTTCAATATCCTCCCAGCCACTATAAGAAATATTACCCGAACAAAATTGGAAGTCTTAAAGAAAAACAGAGTTTTCTGCAGGAAGTGCCGGACCAAGCAAACTGTGGTGGATATGCGCTCCAAGCAACAGCCTGTTGGCCCAAGCTCTCACAAGTCACGCCTGGCCCCGGGCCGGGCTTGGAGTATAGAAGAGCTCCCAGAACCCTCTACAGGCATTCAGATCACTCCACAACCACCTACATGAGGCCGGTATTAGAGAATGCAGCTCCTGCATGAAGATAGAATATATAAAAACACACAAGATAAAACTCCAGACAGTTTCAGAACTGACAGGGTAAAGAGAAGACATGACAGCAACATAAAAGATCCTAAGAAATATTGAGAAAGTAAATATAGACGCAATTTATAGCAGGTGCAACAGTAGAACGAGATATTATTGCCAGAAGCTAAAGACACACACACACACACACACACACACACACACACACACACACACACACACACACACACACACACACACACACACACACACACACACACACGGTAAAGGGAAAAAATAAGAAGGAATATAATAACCCATGGTTTAATAGACAGTGTCAGGAAGCAAAAATGGCCAGCAGGCGGGAGTGGAGGAAGTACAGAAGACAAAGAACAGAGGACAACAGAAGCAGATACAACAGAGCTAGGAACGATTACATTAACATAAGACGAACATCGGAAAGGGACTATGAGAACGATATTGCAATCAAAGCGAAAAAACAACCTAAGTTACTACACAGTCATATAAGAAGAAAAATGTCGGTGAACGACCAAGTGACAAGACTAAGGAAGACAGAGGGGGCATATACTGAAAGTGACAAGGAAATCTGCGAGGCACTGAATGCCAGTTTCCATGGAGTGTTCACTACCGAGCCTGAGCAGCTCCCATTGTTGGAAGGGGTTACCCTAGATGAAAGACTATCAGATATAGAGGTGACAGCAGAGGAGGTAATGAAACAGTTGACAACTCTAGATGCAACTAAAGCAGTTGGACCAGACAAAGTATCACCGTGGATACTAAAAGAAGCAGCACAGGCCCTCAGCGTGCCTCTGGCAATGATCTTTAATGAGTCACTTATGTCAGGAGAATTGCCCAGTTGCTGGAAGAAGGCAAATGTCGTGCCGATCTTCAAGAAAGGTGATAGGGAGGAGGCACTTAACTATAGACCTGTATCACTGACAAGCATCCCCTGTAAAATACTGGAAAGAATAATTAGGCTACGACTGATTGCACACCTGGAGAACATTAGGTTTGTGAACAAACATCAACATGGGTTCTGGACAGGGAAATCGTGCCTAACAAACCTTCTGGAATTCTATGATAAAATAACGAGGATAAGACAGGACAGACATGGTTGGGCAGACTGCATATTTCTGGACTGCCAAAAAGCCTTTGATACAGTACCGCACATGAGACTGCTGTTCAAGCTCGAGAGGCAGGCGGGGGTGGGGGGAAAGGTCCTAGCATGGATAAGGAACTACCTAACAGGAAGGAGCCAAAGAGTTACGGTAAGGGGCGAGAAGTCGGACTGGCGAACAGTAACAAGTGGAGTACCACAAGGATCGGTGCTGGGACCAATTCTATTTCTTGTATATGTTAACGACATGTTTACAGGCGTAGAGTCCTACATGTCGATGTTTGCGGATGACGCAAAGTTGATGAGAAGAGTTGTGACAGATGAGGATTGCAGGATCCTCCAAGAGGACCTGAACAGGTTGCAGAGATGGTCAGAGAAATGGCTACTAGAATTCAACACGAGCAAATGTAAAGTTATGGAAATGGGACTAGGAGATAGGAGACCAAAGGGACAGTACACAATGAAGGGGAACAGCCTACCTGTAACGACGCGTGAAAGAGACCTGGGGGTGGACGTAACACCTAATCTATCTCCTGAGGCACATATAAATAGGATAACGACAGCAGCGTACTCTACACTGGCAAAAGTTAGAACATCATTCAGAAACCTAAGTAAGGAGGCATTTAGGGCGCTTTACACTGCCTACGTAAGGCCAGTCTTAGAGTATGCCGCCTCATCATGGAGTCCCCATCTGAAGAAGCATATAATGAAACTGGAAAAGGTTCAGAGGTTTGCAACGAGACTCGTCCCAGAGCTACGAGGGATGGGGTATGAGGAGCGCCTGAGGGAACTGTGCCTTACGACACTAGAAAGAAGAAGGGAGAGGGGGGACATGATAGGAACGTATAAGATACTCAGAGGGATTGACAGAGTGGACATAGACGAAATGTTCACACGAAATAGTAACAGAACGAGAGGACATGGATGGAAGCTTGAAACTCAGATGAGTCACAGAGATGTTAGGAAGTTTTCTTTTAGCGTGAGAGTAGTGGGAAAATGGAATGCACTTCAGGAACAGGTTGTGGAAGCAAATACTATTCATAATTTTAAAACCAGGTATGATAGGGAAATGGGACAGGAGTCATTGCTGTAAACAACCGATGGCTCGAAAGGCGGGATCCAAGAGTCAATGCTCGATCCTGCAGACACAACTAGGTGAGTACAACTAGGTGAGTACACACACACACACACACACACACACCATGTGTAGATATGATAGAGCCTAGTAGGCTCAGGAATCTGTACACCAGTTAATTGACAGTTGAGAGGCGGGACCAAAGAGCCAAAGCTCAACCCCCGCAAGGACAATTAGGTAAATGCAACTAGGTTAGTACACACACACACACGGGGGGGGGGAGGGGGGAGAGAGAGAGAGAGAGAGAGAGAGAGAGAGAGAGAGAGAGAGAGAGAGAGAGAGAGAGAGAGAGAGAGAGAGAGAGAGAGAGAGAGAGAGAGAGAGAGAGAGAGAGAGAGAGAGAGAGAGAGAGAGAGAGAGAGAGAGAGAGAGAGACTAAGGGGGTGTGGAGTGTTATTTTTACCATGAGGGGAGATAGTGAGAGGGGCAAGGCAGAGTTTCTTGGGGGAAGTCAGCCCATGAGGAGGAGGAGGAGGAGGAAGAGGAGAAGGGGGAGGAGAAGGAATGGAGAAGGAGAAGAAATAAGTGAATTATAGAACAAAATGAGAGAGAGAGAGGAGGGGAGATGAGTGAGGGTTATGCGAGGAAGATTGGCGTGGGTGGTAGCGAGGTGGTGTGGTTGGGTGGGGGGGGGGGGAGGGGTGGTAGCTACTATCATCTCAGGGCAGCTACAAAAACTGGTGTGGCTGGTGATGGGGGTGGTGAGTGGAGCCAGGCGCAGCCTCTCCCTAACCCCTCCAGTGCACACACACACACACACACACACACACACACACACACACACACACACACACACACACACACACACACACACACACACACACACACACACACACACAGGGGCCTCGTAGCCTGGTGGATAGCGCGCAGGACTCGTAATTCTGTGGCGCGGAGTCTTGAGGTGGGTAGAATATAGTTGTGCAATAATTGGCTGTTGATTGCTGGTGTTGACTTCTTGATGTGTAGTGCCTCGCAAACGTCAAGCCGCCTGCTATCGCTGTATCTATCGATGATTTCTGTGTTGTTTACTAGGATTTCTCTGGCGATGGTTTGGTTGTGGGAAGAGATTGGTTGTGGTCTCTTCCCACAACCAAACCATCGCCAGAGAAATCCTAGTAAACAACACAGAAATCATCGATAGATACAGCGATAGCAGGCGGCTTGACGTTTGCGAGGCACTACACATCAAGAAGTCAACACCAGCAATCAACAGCCAATTATTGCACAACTATATTCTACCCACCTCAAGACTCCGCTCCAATATAGAAGCATCAAGAAATATGGACCAATAGGCTTTCTACAAACACTTCTATTCAATATCCATTGTTTCGTGTTCTGTCTTGTGTTGATGAAATTAATACCCTATTAATACTCTTGTTCTGTCTTGTGTTGATGAAATTAATACCCTATTAATACCACACTTTGTTCTGTCTTGTGTTAATGCCACATCACCCCTTCCACCTCACTCAAATGTAGATATAAAATCGGAGATACGTAAGTTCTATTCAGTTGTGTATTTGTGAACTAAAGTCTTTGAAAATGTAATAAGTTTTACGAAACGCGCCCGTGTCGCGTCAGACTAGAAATAAAAATGAATTTTGGAGAATTGATTTTTGATTTACCTCCAACAGTGAAGCGTAATGTACAAAAGATTGAGAAAATTCGTGTTAGAATTATTAATCTTACTTTTTCGGTCATATTTAATAATATATATATATATATATGTCGTACCTAATAGCCAGAACGCACTTCTCAGCCTACTATTCAAGGCCCGATTTGCCTAATAAGCCAAGTTTTCATGAATTAATGTTTTTTCGTCTACCTAACCTACCTAACCTAACCTAACCTAGCTTTTTTTGGCTACCTAACCTAACCTTACCTATAAATATAGGTTAGGTTAGGTTAGGTAGGGTTGGTTAGGTTCGGTCATATATCTACGTTAATTTTAACTCCAATAAAAAAAAATTGGCCTCATACATAGAGAAAAGGGTTGCTTTATCATTTCATAAGAAAAAAATTATAGTAAATATATTAATTCAGGAAAACTTGGCTTATTAGGCAAATCGGGCCTTGAATAGTAGGCTGAGAAGTGAGTTCTGGCTACTAGGTACGACATATATATATATATATATATATATATATATATATATATATATATATATATATATATATATATATATATATATATATTCACATCCTACTACCACAAGAGCTCCATGACCAACCAACCCCCTGCAACACTTGTGGTAAGTTTTGGGCACAATTTTTCCATCAAATCCTGCCACATGATTTACAGCTTGGGGGAGCCACTCAAGCTGTTTCACGCTCGTTATCATGCCGAATGAACGATTCCTCCTGCCCATTGGTTGTCTGCCATACGACTCAAATAATGATGTATTATCATGGGTAATAGTCAGTATATGTACTGTTGTCTCCAGTTGGAGTAAAAAATGATACTTGATGAGAGAAAAGGAGCTGCAGGTGTGGGTGTTTGTTGTTTTAGATTCAGCTACTCAGAACAAAAGTTCCAAGGAGCACGGGCTATGGTGAGCCCGTAGTGGACTTACCTGGCACAGGAGCGAGGCTGTGTATCTGCAGGTGTGGGCTAAGCTGTCCGCTTGTACCAGCCACTCCCTCATCCCCCCCCCCCCACGCACACACACCCCCCCCCCCACCCACACACACACAGGGGACCGGTGGCTGAGCGGACAGCACGCTGTACGCGTGATCCTTCGGTCCTGGGTTCGATCCCGGGCGCCGGCGAGAAACGATGGGCAGAGTTTGTTTCACCCTGAATGCTCCTGTTATCTAGTAGTAAATAGGTACCTGGGAGTTAGTCAGCTGTCACGGGCTGCTTCCTGGCGTGTGTGTGTGTGTGTGTGGTGTGGGGAAAACAAATAGTAGTTAGTAACAGTTGATTGACAGTTGAGAGGCGGGCCGAAAGAGCAGAGCTCAATCCCCGCAAGCACAACTAGGTGAATACACACACACACACACACACACACACACACACACACACACACACACACACACACACACACACACACACACACACACATACACACACACACCTGAGGGCCTGGGGGGTGAAAATCCTGCCGGGAAAAATCAACAGTGAAAGTTGAAGGCACGACCAGTACACGTTTTCCACTTATCCCAAACAGCGGCGACCTTGGGACCGGGGTCCAGCCCGTCCTCCTCAGGTTCCCCAACGTTAAGAAAACGGTCAATTTATAGTGCTCCTTATCCTAACCTACCAGAGGACCCAAAACAGAAAACGGGACAGTACGCACTTTCGCCAGCCGCTTCCATTTTCTAGTACGACAATTTTTTTTTGGCCTTAGGTAACGCATACGGTCGAAATGCGACGTTCTTTGTAGGAGGACAAGTTGCCCAACCAACACAGCGCCTCGCTCGCTTCATTTCTCACTCCAATATGTTGCTACCTCATTTAATAGGTTTACAACTCTAAACCTTTCCTCAACGTACTGGTTGATACCTGGTTGATGGGGTTCTGGGAGTTCTTCTACCCCCCAAGCCCGGCCCGAGGCCAGGCTTGACTTGTGAGAGTTTGGTCCACCAGGCTGTTGCTTGGAGCGACCCGCAGGCCCACATATACCTGGTTGATGGGGTTCTGGGAGTTGTTCTACCCCCCAAGCCCGGCCCGAGGCCAGTCTTGACTTGTGAGAGTTTGGTCCACCAGGCTGTTGCTTGGAGCGGCCCGCAGGCCCACATATACCTGGTTGATGGGGTTCTGGGAGTTCTACTCCCCAAGCCCGGCCCGAGGCCAGGCTTGACTTGTGAGAGTTTGGCCCACCAGGCTGTTGCTTGGAGCGACCCGCAGGCCCACATATACCTGCTTGATGGGGTTCTGGGAGTTCTTCTACCCCCCAAGCCCGGCCCGAGGCCAGGCTTGACTTGTGAGAGTTTGGTCCACCAGGCTGTTCCTTGGAGCGGCCCGCAGGCCCACATACTACAAGTACTAATCATTGCCAACAGAGCCTGACCACCAATCCTAACCTAATTTCTATTCAATATATTCTAGAATAAAATAATATTACCTTAAATGTGAGAAGAAACTAATTTATTAATACGCAGTACGTTAAAATTGACGCTTGCGTCTTCGGGTTCAGCCGCCTTCTGAGGACAGGTTGCTGTAGCCTACACTCTACAAGACCACTACGGGGCTCGCCATAGCCCGTGCTACTTGGAACTTTTTCTTCCAGGTAGCGAATCTTAAACAACATACACTCTACAGTATAATACGAGTGTTCAATGGCGGTCTCCATAGTTGAATAGCTTGACTGATTCTATAGCGAGAGAACAGTCTCTGTATCTTTGTATCTCTGTCCTGCGTGACAGTGAATACCAGCATTATCCTCACTTTAATAAGACTATCAAAATCCTCAGATTAGGCAAAATTGTAATTAATTTTGTCAATAAAGATGTTATTAATAAATAAATGTATCTTTGCCCATGTCAATTATTTGGCCAGGCTTGAGAGGCGATGCGAGCTGAAGGCAGCATGTGAGAGAGAACCCTTGAAGAGCACCACTAGCGAGGTTAGGTTAGGTTATCTTGAGGTTATCTTGAGATGATTTCGGGGCTTTAGTGTCCCGCGGCCCGGTCCTCGACCAGGCCTCCTCCCCCAGGAAGCAGCCCGTGACAGCTGACTAACACCCAGGTACCTTTTTTGCTGGTAGGTAACAGAGGCATAGGGTGAAAGAAACTCTGCCCTTCGTTTCTCACCGGCGCCCGGGATCGAACCCGAGACCACAGGATCACAAGTCCAGCGTGCTGTCCGCTCGGCCGACCGGCTCCAGGTTAGGTTAGGTTAGGTTAGGTTAGGTTAGGTTAGGTTATAGTTAGGAGGACCCTTGACTAGTTTCCTATGTGCCTCTTAAATCTTAATTTCCTCAGGACATTTGGGTCTAAATAAAAAAGTGTGGGTTGGCGAGGCGAGGCATCACTGGCGAGGCATCCATCCAGCCCTTGTTGTGAAACCTTTCATTTTCCACCCAAATGTTGACACGGCTGCTGCTGCTACGCTTGCTGTATTGTGCTGGTTATATCGTGTGTTGGTCTGACACTATTATTACTGTGTCGCTGAGCGCTCGCTGTGTGGTAGCCGGTGGCTGAGTGGACACAACATTGGACGCGCGATCCTGTGGTCCCGGGTTCGATTCCGGGCGCCGGCGAGAAACAATGGGCAGAGTTTCTTTCACACTGATGCTCCTATTACCTAATAGTAAATAGGTACCTGGGTGTTAGTCAGCTGTCACGGGCTGCTTCCTGGGGGTCGAGGCCTGGTCGAGGACCGGGCCGCGGGGACACTAAGCAACGAAATCATCTCAAGATAGCCTGAAGAAGATGTTATCACCTTAAATGTGGCTGGGTGACGGGTGAGAAGATAGGCTAAGGGAGGGTAGATGGGGTAGATTAGAGGGTAGAGGGTAGATTAATTAACTACCCACTCTCTAAAAGTGATGGATCATATACCTACTATGGATGAAATGTACACAAAATGGATTGTTGTATACCAAAAAATTGAAAAAGTTAATGTTCTGTACTATTGGTATTCTGAAGGTCATGACAGAAAACTAAACCAGAGTACCTATAAACCTAATATAGCCTACCCTAGGCAAAATTAAACAACCTTAGGCCTACGCAGGCAATGAGTCGCAATAACGTGGCTAAATTATGTTATGTCAATCGACTTGAGAATGGTCCAGGACGGACCGAAACGTCGTCAACCCTTCACCTTCTAGTGTGTGGTCTGGTCAACATCATAGGCCTACCATGCGCAATAGTAAGCCTAATAAAGATTCATATACATAACAGGTTTGTATATGTTTTTGTCATGTCTGCCTGCTAACCCCCCCCCTCCCATATACATTGTAAATCCTTAATTTATCCACGCCTCCTCCTCCTATTATAGTGTACATGCTTTCTGGTCCTCCAGTCTTACTCTCCCATCTTCATTACCTTACACTTGCTATGGTTGAACTCTAACAGGCCTTTGTCTGCCGCTGCAACTCCTCCTCCTCCTATTATAGTGTACATGCTTTCTAGTCCTCTTGTCTTATTTTCCCATCTTTATTTGACCTAGAATGAGTTCACTCTTGGGAATCGCTGCCAGCAGACTTTATGATCACGGCTCTTAAAGGAAAAAAGAACCAGACTAATCCTCATGTTATACTCAAATTCTATGTCAGTTGGAATATAACCAATCACAGGCAAGTAGGCCTCTGACGTCATGCCAGACAGAGGAGCATCAGCCATGCTCCCAGCAGCCTCAGTACTCCTCACAGACTCAGAGTAGGTGGACCTCGGTTGGCCAGTTATACACCTGTTTGCCTCACTCAATAAATATATACAGAAGCGACTACCGTGTCTACATTCAACCCGAACAAGGCAAACGAATACTCATCTGCTACGTA
The DNA here is from genome assembly GCF_040958095.1 of Procambarus clarkii. Classification (NCBI taxonomy): domain Eukaryota; kingdom Metazoa; phylum Arthropoda; class Malacostraca; order Decapoda; family Cambaridae; genus Procambarus; species Procambarus clarkii. Next base: position 18,736,752 of record NC_091219.1, read on the forward strand.
ATATTGCACAGATGCATACAGAAGCAAACTTGGCCTCTGACAGCTTCACATACGGATCAGTAGACCAGCAGGAACAAGAAACCGGAGCTGCAGTTAAAGCAGGAAACTCTGTAAATAGTTGGAGACTCTCAAATGGATGTTTGACTTTACAAACAGAGATGCTAGCCATTCAAAAGGCTTTGGAATGTGCTCATGCTGAACACCGACATCATGTTATCATACATACAGATACGAATTTGCTATGGTTGAACTCTAACAGGCCTTTGTCTGCCTACTCCGAGAGGTTGTCAAGGTCTAATGTTCTACAATCCTCATCAGTGTTGACACGTCATCATTAGGGGTGATGATGATAACAATGAGAGCACATGTGCTTACTTAACAGTGACTACGGTGGTATGAGGCCTACCCTACACCAGTCACTACAACCTTCCGCGTCAGTCATCACAATCACCCCAAACCAGTCACCACAACCATAACGTGTCACCACAACCATCAACAACACTGGCCACAACCATACACGGTTAACAGTCACCATCCAGCTATGGTCCCACTCCACATGGCTCCAGTCTCTTGTTATTCTTTAAAATTCGCTACTTGGAACAAAAAGTTCCAAGTAGCACGGGCTATGGTGAGCCCGTAGCGGACTAGGGCTCCAGTCACAGCCCCAAATACAACCGTATCTAAATATTACATATCTACTGGGCAAATTCCTCGAGCCAGTCCTACCACCTGGATAGTTATCTAGATATTTATGAGGGTCTGAAAACATATTCTGGTTCCAATAATAGTCTACATGTAAACTGACCAAGGAACCTTTGTCGTTCAGCATATTTTCAAGTTATAGCGTTATTTTATTATAAATCGTTGGTTTAAAATATAAAGTATGTCTGCTGAAAACGTTTTCTTTGAAGAATTTGGTTTTCTGTAAACTGAATTCTCGGCCACATTGAAATAGTTTTCGAATTCCTTATATCAATTATCGTCAATAATACATTGTATTAATGTAACCAAACGTAATGAAACCTAACCTAACCGTTGATAATGAGTAGAGAATAGCACTAATTATGTGGTCTTTCCCAATCTATTCCTAAAGCAGATCTTCCCGATGACAGGTTGCAAATTCTAAATCAAAATTAGCGGGAATGAATCATTTTCGGTCAAAATCACCTCTAAAATATCACGAACTTTCTATTTACTGTTTTTTTTTTGTCAATAGGCTTTCTCTTGTTTACATTCCATAAGTGTTTGTAGTGAAAGCGCTGCGCTTTAGAAAGAGTAATGGTATAGAACTACTTTCTAAATAAGAATGTCAGGCCAAGACCAAAATGCCCCCAGCGCCCGACCTCTTCCTCCCTCCCCACATTCCAGTACATCGACCTGCAGCTGGTCTTTTTGTAAGTGGTCACACACACACAACAGGAGACAGAAGAGTTAGGGGGGACATGATCACCACATTCAAGATTCTGAAGGGAATTGATAGGGTAGATAAAGACAGTCTATTTAACACAAGGGGAACACGCACAAGGGGACACAGGTGGAAACTGAGTGCCCAAATGAGCCACAGAGATATTAGAAAGAACTTTTTTAGTGTCAGAGTGGTTGATAAATGGAATGCATTAGGAAGTGATGTGGTGGAGGCTGACTCCATACACAGTTTCAAGTGTAGATATGATAGAGCCCGATAGGCTCAGGAATCTGTACACCAGTTGATTGACGGTTGAGACGCGGGACCAAAGAGCCAGAGCTCAACCCCCGCAAACACAACTAGGTCAGTACACACACACACACACAACTTCACGAACAAGAGGACACAGATTCAAAATAAGGACAAAAGGTACCGACATTTTTTTTAGAAAGTTTTCTTTTGCAAAGAGAGTTGTAGGCGGTTGGAACAAGCTAAGGAAGAAGGTGGTGGAGGCCAAACCCGTCAGTAGCTTCAAAGCGTTATACGACAAAGAGTCCTGGGAACTCTCTTCACACCACGAGCGTAGCTCTCATCCTGTAACTACCTTACCTTGAGGTTACCTTGAGGTGTTTTCGAGGCTTAGCGACCCCGCGGTCCGGTCGTCGACCAGGCCTCCTGGTTGCTGGACCGGTCAACACACTTAGGCAATAGTAGATAGGCCAACTACACTTAGATAATTACACACACACCTGACTGGCCCTGCATATGAGGGCAACTTATGAAAGACTGGTCAATTTTCTGATCACGTGGTCAAGTCTATGAGCGAGCGGTCAGTTCCCTGATTGAGCAATAAACTCTTATGAGAGAGCGGTCAACTCTGTGTCCTACAGATTTCAGCCCCACAAACTTACACTGAGGTCAGGCTCTGACCATCTCGTCACATGTTATAAAATGCAAAACCAAATGATTTGAGGCCAGACCTAGCCCGCCAGACAACATACAACTTGGCCAGTTCCTGCAGGAAGTGTTGGACCAACCGGTTTGCAATGGATGTGTGGGCATGCGGGCCGCTCACATTAAGTATTGTACAAGGAAAGATCAGAGGAAAGAGCAGGATAATAATCGCGAAGCCACTACGACTATATAGCATTTGGAAGGGATATGACGAGGATAATGTTTTAGGATAGGGCTGAGGAAAGGAATGGTGCCCAACCACTTGGACGGTCGGGGACTGAACGCCGACCTGCAAGGCGAGAGACCCTCGCTCTGCCATCCAGTCCAAATGGTTAGGAAAAGCAACAGCCCACTAGATAAAGTTATCGTATGTCAAGCCTGGCTCCAGGCCCGGCCTGGAAACTAGTTAACTTTCTCCTGCAAGCTGCAACAATTTGATTGATCATATCTGGCCACAGAATTTGTTGTTATAAAGGCGGGCAATGTCAGCGTCACGCTACACACGTATTAGGGGAAGGTTACCTTGAGGTTACCTTGAGGTGCTTCCGGGGCTTAGCGTCCCCGCGGCCCGGTCGTCGACCAGGAAGGGTGAAGCTGGAGACATGTGACCCAGAGACAGAGTTTCTATAGTTAATCTCATGTTGTCAACACGTGCATTTATTGACGGAATGTTGCACGTGTAAGTCAGGTGTAATGACTGAAGCGCCTTCAGAAGCTGAAGCTACAGAAGCCGTCTTCTAAGACGTTGGATCAGGTGGGACACAAAACTTATCTTCTACGTAATATAGCCATCGCCATTTCTCCGCTGTTGGTAGGGACAGGGAGGGAGGGAGGGAGGGAGGCAGGCAGGCAGGCAGGCAGGCAGGCAGGCAGGCAGGCAGGCAGGCAGGCAGGCAGGCAGGCAGGAAGGCAGGCAGGCAGGCAGGCAGGCAGGCAGGCAGGCAGGCAGGCAGACAGGCAGGCAGACAGGCAGGCAGGCAGGCAGGCAGGCAGGCAGGCAGACAGGCAGGCAGGCAGGCAGGCAGGCAGGCAGGCAGGCAGGCAGGCAGGCAGGCAGGCAGACAGGCAGGCAGGCAGGCAGGCAGGCAGGCAGGCAGGCAGGCAGGCAAACAGGCAGGCAGGCAGGCAGGCAGGCAGGCAGGCAGGCAGACAGGCAGGCAGACAGGCAGGCAGGCAGGCAGGCAGGCAGGCAGGCAGACAGGCAGGCAGGCAGGCAGACAGGCAGGCAGGCAGGCAGGCAGGCAGGCAGGCAGGCAGACAGGCAGGCAGGCAGACAGGCAGGCAGGCAGACAGGCAGGCAGGCAGGCAGGCAGGCAGGCAGGCAGGCAGGCAGGCAGGCAGGCAGGCAGGCAGGCAGGCAGGCAGGCAGCCAGGCAGGCAGGCAGGCAGGCAAGCAAGTAAGACAACTATCTAGCCGTATAGTATCCCCCTCTCTCAAAGAACCTGTGGTTTATGTATTAAAATGCAACAAGGTTCAGAACGTTTCATTTTAGGACTGGATAAGCATGTTGTTTGTTGTTTCAGATTGAGCTACTCAGAACGAAGTGTCCATGTAGCACGGCCTATAGTGAGCCCGTAAGAAGTTGGATAAGAAGTATGGGGTCACTAGTGTACAGTGCCCAGTCTACCTCCCCCTGGACCCCTCCTACCCCCCCCCAAACCCCGTCACCTCACGTACAACTCCTATCAACCGCATCTCTTATCACAAGGACGACTCCTACCCATATCGCGCTAAGTACGGCCATTCATATCAAATCGTTAAGTAAAAATATCCCTTCAGATCATGTCAAGCACAACTTACCACCCATCACAAGTACGACCACATCAAGTACGACCACATCAAGGACGACCACATCAAGTACGACCACATCAAGTACGACCACATCAAGTACGACCACATCAAGTACGACCACATCAAGTACGACCACATCAAGTACGACCACATCAAGTACGACCCCATCAAGGACGACCACATCAAGTACGACCACATCAAGTACGACCACATCAAGTACGACCACATCAAGGACGACCACATCAAGTACGACCACATCAAGTACCACCACATCAAGGACGACCACAACTCCCAAGTTTCGTCTGAGGGACGACAGATGGTAAAACTGTTTATCCTTTACTAAAGTACAATTATAAAACAAGTCCCCAAAGCCGACACAATTGACCCGAGGCGGCAGCTATATGCCACAACCATTTCAGTTGGTTAATGTTTATTAGGAATCCCGGTTATGTGGTTATCCATCTAGTTCTTCAAGTGTTGTGGCATGTGACAAGGGGGGAGATAAGATCAAGAGGAAGGTAAGATAAGCCGGGGCCGTGAGACGACCAACGACGCCGCCGCTCCCACCTGCCAAGCCCGGCTTATGTCAGCCTACCACACCTTGTAATGGGACGTTGGCCAGGACGCGGGAACATTGGAACAGCAAGTGGAGGCCGGGAACATTTGAATAACAGGTGGAGTGCGGGAACCTTTGAATAGCAGGTGGAGCGCGGGAACATTTGAATAGCATGTGGAGGGCGGGAACCTTTGAATAGCAGGTGGAGCGCGGGAAGATTTGAATATCAGGTGGAGCCCGGGAACCTTTGAATAGCAGGTGGAGCGCGGGAACATTTGAACAGCAGGTGGAGCGCGGGAAGATTTGAATATCAGGTGGAGCGCGGGAACCTTTGAATATCAGGTTTAGCTCGGGAACCTTTGAATATCAGGTTTAGCGCGGGAACCTTTGAATAGCAGGTGGAGCGCGGGAAGATCTGAATAGCAAGTGGAGCGCGGGAACATTGTAGTACCTGACCGGGCATGGGGAACACTGGAGTACCAGTTGGGACGCGGTACCACTGCAATATGTGGGCGGGTCCAGGGTAATTTACAGGTGGGGCTGCCTGTTACGTCACATACCCATGCAGGTAGTGACTCTTGCTGCCCAACCGCTGTTCCGTGTGGGCGGTGGCAAGACTGTGACTTGTTTTGTGGCTCTGAACACATTACTAAAACCCATTACTTCTTAACTCCAATAGATTTTTTTAGTTTAGTTTATTCATTATGCACCCCATACCCATCCTGTAGGCGGTAGTGGAAAGGGTTACAGAAGCACATAATGGGCTCAGGGACTGAACCCCACAATTCATTTAGCTAAGCAAGTTACAATCTTGATGAGCTAGTTACAAAATTCAGTATAAGTCGTCACATCAACAATGGGTTCGAGACCGACCACAAGTACAGTTTCTAATTTAAGCAACTGACATATGTGAAGAGCTAGTGTCACAATTGATATGTTTGTCCTGCACTCCGCCCCCCTATCCAGTGGGCAGCGGTGGATAGGTTACAGTCACTTAGTTACTACCTACAGTTAGCTATGGATATTTGGCTAAAATTTCTGGTAGCAGATCATTATGAATTAAATATTTACACATTTCTTCATCATTTCTTATAGTATCTGTCTCTGAATTCTCTGAATTCAGTATCTGAATTAAATTCTTTGTCTCTGAATTCACGTATCTTTTCAATAGCTAAAATGATAAATGATCCATTACTGTACAACACCTTTTTGTTTATTAATCAACTGATAGGATTGATACACATTTACTAATATTTTATATATTGCGAAGAAAATCTGAATATTTTCACGAAAGGTTAATGCGTGAGCGCAGGCAGGCGCGCGTGTGCACGTGCGCTCCACCACTGCCAGAGAGATCAGAAGTGTGATTGATAACAAGTGTCACTTGGCATTGCTCAAGGGTTGGTGATAACGCCTTGGTGATATCAGGAGTTGTGGTGACACTATCACCACCACCACCACTACCTGCCTCATGGTATGGTCAGTCAAGCTGTTGGTGCGCGCCCCTCGCACTCCCACGCATCACAGCTAGGGTGGTCGCGCACGCTCACCAACTTGCGCGCGCGCGCACGGTCGAGCTTCAGCTCTGGAGCCCAGCATTACCGGCTGCCAGTCTAGTAAAATGACTCCCGACCTAAACTTCACCAATAACATCTACTTTTTGAAACTCTGGGTAGGCTCTCTTGACGACCTGGCTGCATACTCTAAGTCTAGTCTCACGTAGGTGGTGTACTGTGTTCTGAAACCCGTCTTATTAACGTTCCTGGATGGTGTTGTGATGTTCGCCAGTTTTGAGTATACTGGTAGTGCTGACGTGGTATATTTATTTGTGTCTCTGAGGTAAGACTTGCTGGTATGGCTATTCTTAGGTCCTACTGCAGGTCTCCTGTCTCTTGTTGGAGGGTCTCCTTCACCGTGTACCGTCCCGCTGGTCTCCTGTCTCTTGTTGGAGGGTCTCCTTCACCGTGTACCGTCCCGCTGGTCTCCTGTCTCTTGTTGGAGGGTCTCCTTCACCGTGTACCGTCCTGCTGGTCTCCTGTCTCTTGTTGGAGGGGTCTCCTTCACCGTGTACCGTCCCGCTGGTCTCCTGTCTCTTGTTGGAGGGTCTCCTTCACCGTGTACCGTCCTGCTGGTCTCCTGTCTCTTGTTGGAGGGTCTCCTTCACCGTGTACCGTCCAGCTGGTCTCCTGTCTCTTGTTGGAGGGTCTCCTTCACCGTGTACCGTCCCGCTGGTCTCCTGTCTCTTGTTGGAGGGTCTCCTTCACCGTGTCCCGTCCTGCAGGTCTCCTGTCTCTTGTTGGAGGGTCTCCTTCACCGTGTACCGTCCCGCTGGTCTCCTGTCTCTTGTTGGAGGGTCTCCTTCACCGTGTACCGTCCAGCTGGTCTCCTGTCTCTTGTTGGAGGGTCTCCTTCACCGTGTTCCGTCCCGCTGGTCTCCTGTCTCTTGTTGGAGGGTCTCCTTCACCGTGTACCGTCCAGCTGGTCTCCTGTCTCTTGTTGGAGGGTCTCCTTCACCGTGTACCGTCCCGCTGGTCTCCTGTCTCTTGTTGGAGGGTCTCCTTCACCGTGTACCGTCCCGCTGGTCTCCTGTCTCTTGTTGGAGGGTCTCCTTCACCGTGTAGCGTCCTCCTGGTCTCCTGTCTCTTGTTGGAGGTCTCCTTCACCGTGTACCGTCCTCCTGGTCTCCTGTCTCTTGTTGGAGGGCCTCCTTCACCGTGTACCGTCCTCCTGGTCTCCTGTCTCTTGTTGGAGGGTCTCCTTCACCGTGTCCCGTCCAGCTGGTCTCCTGTCTCTTGTTGGAGGGTCTCCTTCACTCTCATTTTCATAACCTTACACATGGTAGTGGTGAATTCGAGAAGCCATTTATCTGGCCAATTCGCAGCTTATGTCTTCCTGGAGTATTCGTCAAGTTCCATCAATCCTGGTTCTTGTCATCAACTTTATATTATGGTAAAAAACCTTGACATGTAGGAATCTGCCCCCAGGTATTGACACTACGGGCTCACCATAGCCCGTGCTACTTGGAACTTTTTGTTCCAGGTAGCGAATCTTTAACAACAACAAAGGTATTGACATTCATGACTAATAATATGGGTTCTAGAACCGAGTTTGAGTTAAGGATTTTGGTTATCTTGAGGTTATCTTGAGATGATTTCGGGGCGTAATGTCCCCGCGGCTCGGTCCTCGACCAGGGGACACCCCTAGGAAGCAGCCCGTGACAGTTGACTAACTCCCAGGTATCTATTTACTGCTAGGGAGCAGGGGCATCTAGGTGAAAGAAACTCTGCCCATTGTTTCTCGCCGGCGCCCTGGATCGAACCCGGGACCGCAGGATCACGCGTCCAGTGTTCTGTCCGCTCAGCCACCAGCTCCCTTCCAACCATCTGATAACCCCATCTGCTTCACAAGTTTGCATAGTAAGTCTTTATGCAGACCTGTACTAAGGCTTTTTGACAGTCTGGAAAAATGCAGTCTGCCCGTCCTTCTTCATCCTGTCTTACTGTTGTCAGTTTGTCGTGCAATTCCTGTAGGTCGATTAGGTAAAATGTATCTACTATGTTCATGGTTTTTACACCCTGTCCTTACCTAAACTCTGTCCTCCCTACACTCTAACCTCGCTACACCCTGTCCCCACCTAAACTCTGTCCTCCCTACACTATAACCTCGCTACACCCTGTCCTCCCTACACCCTGTCCTCGCTACACCCTGTACCCCCTACACCCTGTCCTCCCTACACCCTGTACCCCCTACACCCTGTCCTCCCTACACCCTGTCCTCGCTACACCCTGTACCCCCTACACCCTGTCCTCCCTACACCCTGTCCTCGCTACACCCTGTACCCCCTACACCCTGTCCTCCCTACACCCTGTCCTCCCTACACCCTGTCCTCCCTACACCCTGTCCTCGCTACACCCTGTACCCCCTACACCCTGTCCTCCCTACACCCTGTCC